>NC_067127.1:2174981-2217481 GCF_021347895.1 Acanthochromis polyacanthus | reverse complement strand
ACATGGTCTGATCCCTGCTGCTCCCACGCAGCTCTGATCTGATATACTGTATAAGCCGTAATGACTCAGCTCCCCGTCAATCAGAGCACACTGGAAACCCTGTGGCGCTGCATGAAGGTGCATATTGACCTGAGTGTTTTTCCTTCAAGAACACTTCATTTTTCCTCCACATGTGAAGAAAAGCATACATTAGCCGGGCTCTTATAGCACTAAATTTAACCACAGATGGTGATAAAGAGTGCTCATAACTAAAATGAAAACTTAAACACACAGTTCAGAGTCCTCAAGAAGGACACGAGCAAAGAGCAGATCATTTACCCTCATTTGCATACAAGCATTTTAAGCTTTCAGATCACAAAGTAGCACTGACATTTATTTTGAAAATAGCAGTTTAATCAGCCTGTGTAGGTGGGATAAGCAGCATCTTCCTGCTTGTTCTACTCCATTTGTTCGAGGCTTTTGAGGAGATTATGAATTGAAAAGATCCCTTTATAAAATAATATCAATCTAAGCGGTGGGACAAATTAATGGAGCTCTTTGTTTTCTGCGTTTCCCTGCTGAGCTGCAGCTGAGGAACAGAAAAAGGACAAGAGACAGAGAGTTTTGTGGTGAAAAGTCATTTAAAGACGGCGGTTTAATGTTTCTGATGCTGCGCACAAGCTTCAGATGAACTTTAGAGGCTGTTCTCACACAACAAAGGCTTTGAATTTGGTCTGAGGCGCTTCAGAAAATGATCTCTTTGTTGGTAGTTTGGACAGAAGATCGACGACGGCGCTTCCTTTCATCAGCTGGCATCTAAATGCACTAATCAGTGGCTTTAAAGGACACCTTAAACGACATGTTTAAGCTGATATTCTGCTTCCTCAACACTTCTTCTTTCAGAATAATGCAAAGAAAGCATCAAAAATACACATTTGCAGGATTAATTTATTGCATTTTGCACATTTGTGTCTGCAGGTTTCAGTTATGATTCATAAAATCTTTGAAGATTTTTCAAACTGTTTTATTTTTTCTTCATACTCTGAATAGGGAACACCACAAACACACAACAATCTTTCCCATTTTATTCCTATACTAAATCTTTCATAGCTTAAAATGAGTACAAATACTTGCATTTTTAGACATACAATGCCTACATTTTCATGTTTAAATCTAAAATTTCTGCAAACTTGTAATGCAGAAACTCATCGTCTTATTGTAAACAACTAACTGGGGAAGCTTCATGATGATTCTGATTAAAAATGTGCTCATATCTGTACGTTTTGTTGGTTGCTGCTCTGAGCTGTCCTCATACATTGTGTGAACTTGTTGATCTGATAGTAAAGTGTGTTTGTGTGTGAATCTAACCACTGAGCTGTGCTGGTCGTTTCTCAGCTCATAATTTCCTCCTTTAAGCCTTTAGGTTTTAGACTCTGCTACCTGGAAACCTTCATCTCTGCTCCTCATGCATTCAACACAGAAGGTCACCAGAAAATGAAAAAAAACAACAACTGAAGAGTATTCACTCTGTGCAGCTGAATGTGAAGGACAGAAACAGAGCGGAGTGTGTTTTATGATGTATCTGGGTTGATTTGTTCCATAGACTGTATATATAGATGGACGTAGCATCTGGCTCCAAAAATGAAGCCCACCCGGAAGTGTCAAAAACTTGCAATATCACGCCGTCCGCTAGGGTTGACTCCAAAAAGCTTTTTCTCCATAGACCCCAATTCATTTTTGGAAAAAATGAAATTTGATACTGATGTTCTACAGCTCAGGATTTTTTTCCCGTTAGTTTTCATGGTCAAAATGAGAGATCAGGTGGCCGATCTTAAAACAAATCAATACTGAATTTTAAATAAATCGTTAAAGTTGGCGGAGCCAGGGGGCGTGGCTATACTTGATTGACAGTCCCATTGACTGGTCCTGCCCCTAGTTGCTCTCCGGTCCAGCCTGTTTGATGACGCTTTTTACTCCAAAAAATCCAAAATGGCGACCAGGAAGTAGCAAAATCCGGGCTTCATTTTCTCGGCGTTGAAACCAACGGGTGACGTCACGATTAGTTCACGCCTGATTTAGTCCCTCTAAATGCTTCGCTTGATGGTCTACACTTCCTGCTTCCACCTGTTACAACAATTACTTTGCAGGGTCAGTCTGTAACTGAGGGACTTTTGAAGTCCATGAGATATATCTGGCATACATTTTTACCAAAAAAAAAAAAAACTAATGTTTTTATGTTCATTATGATCATTTCTTTGCAAATTCCATAATTATTTATTATGGAAACAACCACTTATTAATAAAAAAATGAATGGATATCACTAAAATGTCAACTAAACAACCTTCTGAAATTAACAATCACCTTCTAATGAGCTAAACAATAATAAAATTAGCTGATTCATAAATAGTTTGGATTGTGTTCTTGTTATTAAGCTGAGATAATCATGACTATATAAGAGCTTGTAATTCAACTTCAAAATCTCCTTCTATATGGGTCTGAGCTGTTAAACTTCACATTGAGAGGAAAAAACATGGTCCAAACAGCCACATAGAAGGAGTTCCTTTAGCTTTTCTTACTTTCACTTGGAGTCATTTCAGACGAAGTTGGAGAAAAAGAGTGAAGTAGGACAGTAAAGTCCTTGATATCTTCTTTTTATTAAAGAAGCCACAGCAGTAAAACCCCATCATGTCTGAGGTTGTATCTGTGACCTCTTTCTTTATTATACCTGAGAAAAGGTTAAGATCTATGAGATCACCGGTTTACATTCTGTCTCCATCTTCAGTGTTCTTGGGCTCTTTAGATCTGATGTCTCGGCTCTGATCTCTCCACCTGTGAGTCAGGGAGTGTGGGAGGAACTGTGATTTCTGAGGAAGCATTTGCCCGATAAATTACTGCTCGGCTCCGTCTTAAACTTTGATTCCACACTGACGAGCCACAACATTAAAACCACCGACAGGCGAAGCGAAAAACATCGATTGTCTCGCTGCGATGCAAAGTTCTGCTGGGAGAACTTTGGTAACACTTCAACATCTACTACCTGAACAATAATAATAATAATAATAATAATAAATTCTAGAAGGCGCCTTTCTTCAAGGACACAAACATTTCCATGTACACACAATACACATTAAAAACAGTTAAAACGATAGAGACAGGGCATTTGGTATCAGATGAAATGTACTTGTTTTGAACAGAGGTGTTTTGAGCTGTGAAATGGAGCAATGAATTTTTCTCTGGGGTGGCAATGAATTCCAGAGACGGGGAGCAGAGCGACTGAATGGTGAGGTAGAGCTGGGTGTCGTCTGCATAGCGGACAAGAATGTTAAATTTGTGGAAGATGTTGCAGAGGGGAAGGAGGTAAATGATGAAGAGAAGGGTCCCCAGGACAGAGCCCTGGGGCACACCTGTGATTGAAGTTGGAGGGGTCGGCACCAGGTTTTTTCAAAATTGGGGTGATGGTAGCAGTTTTGAAGGATGTAGGAACAGTTGTGTGGGGAGAGGGTCCAGTTGACAGGTGGATGGCTTGGATTTATGGAGAGTGGGGAGCTGGAAGGAGGAGAATGAGTGCATGGATGGATGGAAATCGGCTGAGATGCTGAGGTGAGGGTTTGAACCAAGGTTCTGGTGGATTTTCTGAATTTTTGCAGTGATAAAGAACATAATGGAACTGCAGAAGGAGGTCTTGTACAAGTGGGGGAAGAGAAAGTCCTGGGGTTGGGTGATGGTGTTAAGCAGGGAGAACAGTGACTTGGTTTTTCCTTCATTTGCAGAGATTATGCCGGAACAGTCATGGCTTTTGGTGTTGGCAATGGAGTCTTTATAACGTATGATAATAAATAAACGCTGCTGCACATGAAGCACAGGTTTGGTGGAGGTTTAGTTAAAGTAGAGCTAGCGTGGAAAGGATGAGTTAGTGCAGTAGAGACTTGGACATGGAACCAGTATTACTGATTCATCAGGTCTTAACGAGCATATTTTAAAATCTGTTCACTTTTAGCAAATATGTTTGCAAAAAAAAGAAAGAAAGAAGAAGGAACTGGAAACAGCAGATGTTTGGCGTATTTTATATAGGTAACACACACATTTAATTGATTATAACAAGTTTCTGTGGACTAAATGAGTAACTGACTATCATTACTAGCATTATAGTTCTAGTGCTCTATGCTTTAATGTAACCTTGTAATCTAAAAATAGATTTTTATGCGAAAATTAGGATGTTCCTGTTAACAGAAAGGTTTGATACTTATATGTGTTTAGGATCATCTGTTAATTAAGGAAATGATATGGGCTTGTGGGTAATATAGGAGCGATTAAGAAGACAGAGATGAGCGTAGGAAAGGCCTCTCATGTATAGTCTGAGGATATTGCGTGGGCGACTCATTTGAGTCTGAACGAACTCCTGCCAGTCATTAACTGGAGTCCACACTCATCATCTCCTGCTGAGTTTCTCCCTGACCTTTGCAGTCCATTGTTTAAATGTTAATTACATATTTCACATCTGCTACACTGTTCTGCCTCGTAGCCTCGCAGCCGGCACACAATTAACCACCAACACCACTTTTTCAGGTATTACAAAGCAGCTCGAAACCTCCTGAATCTGTAATCACAGTTTCCTAGCAGATTTTGGACAGTCAGTTAGAAACACACGCTGAGACAATCTCAGCTGAAATGACCCAATCTCAGCTGTGAAAATTAAAGCTGCATGGATCCCGGTGTGTTTTCTCCTCTCTCTGTGGGTACATTTTTTTACCTGCAGCAGCAGCAAGTCATCAGCTACCGTTAGTCACACAGAGACATGATCCTGAAGCTGAAAGATTCTGGTTTGAAGGTGTTTATTGGCGGGATGCAGCTGAAAAACATCGAAGTAAATTACCTCTATGTTCCCGTATAGGAGCAGACTGAATTAGCGGTGAATCATGACCATATTAGATCATTCTGCACCTTATGATTTGCATGTATTACATGTTCATGTTATGTAGCAGACACAAAGGTTGGGGAAGATGTCTGCAGCCTTTATAACAAACATCCTCCTTCCTTTCCAAACACCTGCGTCTGCATCAGTTTTTCACACGGATTCATTCATTTGGATTTAATACCTGCCTTTTCCTTATGATTAGTGTGCTGAGAAATAAAACAACATATAAATGACAAAAAACTGCAGTTCCTCGAGTGGCCACTGAAGGCCGAGTCCAGAGGCGAGTCCATCCCCATAGACCTCGATGTTAAATGCAGAAATAAACAGTTTTTACAACCTGTAACAAAAACATTTTCGGTCTCTGTAGCTAATTTCTCTCTTCGTGCTTTATAGACTAAAGCTACAGAACCAAAAAACACTTTATCTGTCCAGTTTTAGAACGCACAATCTTTTTTTTTTCTTAAAGGCAAAATAATAAAATTCAACAGCAGCTCACTATGAATCCAATCCAGCTTTATTTATATAGCACTTTAAACAACCACAGATTGAAACAAAGTGCTGTACATCCAGAGAAAATCAAAAATAGACAACAGAAGCACTTAAAACAAATAAAATTAGAAATGCACAAAAGCACTAAAAATAAATGCAATCAGAAGTACACAAAAAAGGCACTAAAAGCAAATAAAATCAAAAACGCATGCTGGATGGAAAGAAAGGGAATAAAAGTGTGTTTTACGATGAGTTTTAAAAATGAACAGTGAAGAGGCCTGTCTAAGGTGGAAAGGCAATTGATGAAGTTCAAAAACTGTGGAAAATACCAGAAAAATATTCTGTAAATTACCTGATAATAGGCATATCTTACAGAACTGTTAGCCTATATGAAACTACTAAAAAAACATCAAACAAAAGCGTTTAAAATAGACCTGCGAATAGTACATATGTATGCATTATTTTTGGAAAAATGTTTCTGTACTGTACTTGGCTGTGTTTCTTTCAGTAATTTATTACTATTTAAATCCCTATTTGCACTGGAGTTTATGAATTACCCAGAACGTCTGTGTTTCTTGCAGTGCATTCGTACAGGATAAGCGAAGTCTGTATTTTACTCTAATGTAGTGACATTACAGCCCAGATATGATGTCAAATCTGTGCACGTCGCAACATCCGCTGTTGTTGGTATGTAGTCGTCATGGCAACAGTAAATATGTCAAAGCAGCAGCGTGAGCTGAGAACAGCGGTCAGCGTTGTCGGGATAACGGGCCGTTGGGGTGTTTGTATTCAGCCTGTTGAAAGATAGGGCTAGAAAAATGTTCATCCATCTCAGTATCCTCCCAGATTTCCCTCTTCTTCTTTGACTTTATTTTGTTGTTTCTGTGAATTCTCCATAGGCCTGTTGTTTATTGACCTGCTCCTGCATTTGCACCTAAAATGCTGTCAATAATTTCCACCGCAGCCTCCAGAATTCAACCGGGAAAGAGATAGAAAAAGGTGCGCAATAAAAAAAACAACCACTGAAATACCTCCCAATCACTTGGAAGCAGATTCGCATGGGACTAGTATTATCACAGGACGTCTGTGTTTGGTAAGTTGCAGTGGGATTTTTACTTTATAAATTACAGACATGGAGCATTCACATGGGAATAAGATCACAGACATCCTCTGCAATTATCACAAATCACCACGGGTCCCGAAGTAAAACTAATCCCGAGGAGATAGCGCTTAAATTGTATTAAGGTACAAAGATATGCATGTTTTTCTCTTGTCCGTCTCAGCAAGAGGGCTGAAGTTTGTTGCTTCCAGTTGTTTCGGACTGTTTCCTCTGGGTTTATTAAACATCTGTAGCTCATATCTGGATTTGCGGGGAGTAAGTTTATCAGGATGTAATGGATCTGCTTAGGCGACTGCCTTGTTATTTCATGTTTATGTTCTTGATCTTCACAGATAACTCATAAAAGTAACTGATTCTGGATCATATTAGCTATATAGTCATATAGTATTAAGAGTGATGATCAGGCAGAATTGGGACACAGAAGATTTATCCCGTTATAACATCAAGGAAGTTCCTGGGTGGTCATTTTGTTTCTCTCACTTTTTATTGAGTAGCTGATAAAAAGGGAAACAATTGTTACCGTGGCTACGACAGATCTGGAATAAATATGGGGAACACCACTTCTTCAGATTGGAGGATTGTTGTTTTATCGGCAGCAGGTGGTTTAATAGGAGTTAGCCTAAATCTGTTGTCACGCCAAAACCGAAACCATCATTTGGAGTCGGGTTGTTTGGTCCACACTAGTGTTTAACTGCTTCCACACCAGACCAAAAAACAACGATAAATGGACCGAACAGTTTGGCAAATGACTGATAAATTAAACCTTTGCTACGGCGCTAAAAGCACCTGCTCTAATCTGATTCTCCTGGACTGATGTTGGGACCTGCAAGCTCAAGTGAAGCCACAAACGTTACACTTTCTGCCATTATTTTGACTCAATAATGAGACATTACAGCTGAAAACAAATGCATCTCACTGTTCCCGTAAATCAGCCCTAAAAATACAGCCTGATCTATTCTCAGTGCTGATGTAACGGACATCTTGAAGCCTCTCTCTGCTCCGTCTTCCCTGGACGTTTGTGTCGGTAAATTTACTGTCCCCATATGCAGTTTATCTGCCTGACATTACAGCTGACCAGCACTGGCTGTGCTTTTACAAATGTCAGTGCAGTCTGCGCTCTGTCACGGTGACAGTCTGTAGCAGCTCAGCAGCTCGTGGATCGTCATCTCTACCTCAGGAAGACGTGTTCGCGGTGGGAGAGAGACGCTTCTGCAGTTTGGATTCGATTGTTAAGTCCTGTTTTCAAACCTGCCGGTCAGATGGTTTCTCTGTGGAGTTTTCATGTTTGGGTTTTCTTTGGTTGCTTCCTTGGACAGTCCAGAGACACTCATGGTAGGTTAATTGGTGATAAATTGGATGTAAGTGTGAGGGTGAATGGTTGTCTGTCTCTCTGTGTTACCCGACAATAGACTGATGGTCTCTGTCCTCTACAGCAGGACGGTCAAACTCATCTTAGTCCAGGTTCCACATTCAGCCCAGTTTAATCTCCATGACCAGTAAAATCACAGCATAACAACCTATAAATAACCACAAATCCACGTTTTTCCTTTGTTTTAGTGCAAAAAAGTACATTCTGAAAATGTTCACATTGAAGGAATTCAACATCGTACATCATGAACAGCCTGTAATTTCTGAAGAAAAATAGGATAAATTTCAGCAACATTCATCCTCGGTTTATCATTTCCACATTACAACTTCCAGATCAGAGTGTCTACAAAGAAACACAACATTTAGTCACCTGGACCTGAACCATAGAGGGTTTACTTTATGATCAAAATGACAAAAATCAGACAAAAACAACAAAGCAAGTCAAAATATTACAAAAATGAGACCCAAAACGACAAAAGTGAGAAACAAAGTGACAAAAAAGAGACAAATGACACAAAACAAAACAAAAAAGAGACAAAAAATTACTCAATTGACACAAATGAGACAAAAATTGACAAAAGTGAAAAGCAAAACAAAAAAGTAGACCCAAAAACACAAGCGAGACAAAAGGAAACACAAAACGACAAAAACGTGAGACAAAAGTCAGACAAAAAAAGACAAAAAACAAGACATAATATTACAAAAATGAGACACAAAATGACACAAGAACAAGCTAGTGTTTCACTTTATGATCCAAACAACTTGTCATGGTCTAGAAATGATTTTAAATTTATAGTTTTACTAATTTACAATCTGCAGTTAATGTCTTCTCTGGAGTTTTTACACTTTGAGGGCCAGATTGGACCCTCTGGAGGACCACTTTTGGACCACGGGCCTCATGTTGGACACTCCTGCTCAAAGTGACTAAAAAATTGTCCAAAATGACTCGAAAATTGTCCAAAATGACTCAAAACTCACTCAGAATGACTTGAAAATGATCCATAATTACAGAAAAGTAGTCCAGAATGACATGAAATTTGTCCTAAATGACTCAAAAATTATTCAGAAAACTCAAAAATGATTTAAAAAAAAAAGATGATTAAAGATCCGAGCTGACATTAAACTTGTTGAAAATGACAAGAAAATTGTCCAAAATGACTCAAAAATACCAAATGGCTGGATATCACTAAAATGCCATCTAAATAACAGTCTGAATTTAATACCAACCACCTTCTAATGAGCTAAACAATAATAAAATGAGCAGATTCAGAAATAGTTTGGATTGTGTTTTTTTATTAAGCTGAGATAATCATGACAGATTTTTTTTTTTTGGCAATATGTCAAAATGAAAAATAACAAATTAAGTCCATTTCCACTAAGTTCCCCATTACAAAAACACCTCTCAAGGAAGTGTGTTAATTCCAGATCACATGACCTGCTCCACATGATGTCATTTCCTCCTGAAGAACAGACTGGAAGACTCCAAGGCTTTCTGACTTATTTCATATAAAGTAGTCAACAGGTTTGCTACAACATCTTCAGAAATAACTTTACATTTCAGTTTTACTCGACTGTATCTACAATATTTAGAAGAATCTTTCTCTAAAATGCCATGTGGTGTTTGGTTATAGGCGGCCATGTTGGTTTTAGGCCTGAAAACAGCAAAAATATCAACTATGGTACAAAAAGTCCCGCAATTATATATTGACCCATTTGCTGTGTAAAGTGAATGTTTCTGTCTCCACCTGCAAACCATTGGGAGGCTTTTATTTTGAAATTTCTACTTCAAATACAATGCATTTGTGATTGATTGATACATTAAAAATAGGTCTACATAATAAATTATGGGTATTTTAGGTGCTTTTTTTCTGAAAAACACAGTGATTTTGGCAGGAAGAAACTGACATTGAAGGTAAACTGAATTTGAACAGATAATGCAACACTGTGTGGCGTTCCAATTATACTAATCACATCACTGCAAAAACCCGCTGAGTGTAGATCGATGCTTTCGTACACGTTTCTCCTCTGGCTGGACTCTGCTGCTAAAGTCGTGACATCAGCATTTGGGGCGTGGCCAGAAGCGCAACAGATTTCTCTTTTACTGCGCCGCAAAAAATGACTTTATTAGAAACGGACAAAAGGCACAATAACGCAGCGGAGCAATAACACCTCAGAGCGCTGCAGGATGACACAGAGTGTGAAGATCCCGTCTCGTCCTCCCATCCCTCTCCCCTCTCTGTGGACTCGTTGGTCACTCCTAATGATGCTGTACATATTTCATGCCACCGGTTGCCTGCCTCCCTTTAGTATTGCAGTCGCCGGGGAGAGAGCGCTGACTGATACGGAGGCCAGAAATAGTCGTCCTGTCTCCATGGGAATCTCTCCAGCAGCACTTTTCATCTGCACTTATACCAAGCCGCTGTCTCTTGATCGATCCCCTCGCCGGCTAAGTGTGAGTGTGTTTTAATGCACAAGCGATCATTCATGTGCAGAGGTCTGTGCCTGCAAATATCATTAAATCCAGTGAAAACAAGCTGTAATTTGGCTCCTCTGTCATCCCCAGCAGACGCCCCACAGCTGCTCACGTTTCTTTCATCGGCCCTGATGCTCTTCATACATTTGATTTTTTTACCCCCTCTTTCTTTCCGCTCACGTTCGCTTCCTTTTCCTTTTCATCCCACCTGTATGGGCATGACGCATGTGTGTGGCAGCGTGTGTGCATTCACAGAACACCACGGCGTTGGCATACATGCACCTGTGCGTCATTCCTCCCAGATTCACTCAATACTTCCTGTCGTTTTTGTCCAAGTCATGTTTTTGTTCTATCTCCCCCCCCCCCCCCCCCCCCCCTTTGCTTTTCTTCTTGTCTGCTTTTAACAGTGGAAACTAAATCTGGGCTGAAGTGCGTAAAAATTCTCAGAGGCTTGTAAATCTCTTTTACTGGAGCTTTACAGCTCTTCAAACTAACCAAAGTGTCTGTCTGATTCTCGCTGGGTTTTACAGGAGCTCAGAATTGTGGGCATTGTAGTGTTGTTTATCGGAATGAAGGGAAACGCTGAGATTATACTAACGGGGTGCTAAAATGGGGCGTGGACGTGATGATCCCTTGGATAGGTTGGGATGTGAATTCTCTCCTGCTGTGCTTGTGTGGTTCTGAAATAGAAACGGTGGAATGACTGCTTCACCTAATTGCACGGAAATAGTCACACAGAGACAAAAAATGGACTCAGTGACGACAAAAAGAGCAATATTCAAAAGTTAAAGCAACTAAAAACAAAGTAAGCAAACTAAAGAAGCAATAATGAAAGGCGGAAACACATTAATTGTTCCTGGAGAGTGTTTTTTTTTTTCATCGATTCTCAACATCAAAGCATAGAGGAACCTAAAAAGAGTGATCACTGTTTTTAGAAGTGCTCACAATGTTCACTCTGAGCAAGAAACTTCCAGGTGGGATCTGGAGCTCAGTCCTCACTCAGCTGTAATCAATCCTGGTTCCAAACACAGCCACCAGCGGCCGTAACAACAACAGACCTTCCACTGTTAGAACTGCTGTTTCTTCTCATATAGTCATCAAAATGCATCTTCGTGCGCCACCGACAGTCTCATAACTGATTAAGCTGCTAAAACTCCCTCATGTCGCCTGCAGCTACATGGGACAGTAAATAAAGTTCCATCACCACCTAACTGAACTTAAAACTTCCTCAGACAGGAACTGTGAGGCTGTGATAGCAGAGGGAAGAGGAGAGCTGATCCTTTAGAGACTGAGGGACATCATCTGTCATTTGGCATCACAGAGACATGAACACTTAGAGAAACCTCAGTGAAGGATGGAGAAGGTTCATATCTCCAAAGAAACAGACATCAGGTCAGTGATGCTCAACTTTAAAACAGGTTCTAATCTATCCTTGTGGTTTCACTGGTGATATCTAAGAGTTAGTTTCTGCACTTTGCACATTGTCATGAACCCAAAACAGGTTAAATATTTGGACTTTATGTGGAAAAATGTTAAATGTTTATCCAGATCTCACAGTTTTTATTTAGGAGCTTGAGTCAAACTGTCCTTCAGATGCAGAGTATGGTGAGAAAACTCTGAACATTAGCTGTATGTTAGCGCTCCAACGCTGCGTAGAAATCATGAATGGAGCCGAAGAAATCTGATGAGAAACTGGAGCCTAATTTGGCGACTTGCATTCTGACGGACAGTTAATGTTGAATCACAGCAATCACACCGAAGTACATCAGTGCAAAGTTCTGCACCAGATTCATCTCAAATGAACTTTGCGACAGAATAATATCTTTTGTCAGCTGCTGACGGTGATGACCTTTGCAGGAACAGAAAGTCAGAAGAAGATGAAGTAGCTTCTTAGCTGTAACGTAAAACTGATTCAATTATATTTTATTTATATAGCGACAATTCGCAACACGTCATCTGACAGTGCTGAACACGCTAAGGCACAGACTCAAACTGACAGTTTCACTACATCTGTCAGAATATGAAACATGGTATTATAGAGGAGAATTAGAAATGAAAATACATTTTTTATACATATTTATATGCAGCTCAAAAATGGAAAAACGAAAACCTACACATGATAAATACAAACAAATCTACAACATGACTGACTGATGGCACCATCTAAACCCACAGAAAGAGGATAATTTAGTTCAAAGATAAGTTAGAGAGCAGCAAGGGGTTCTGAAACATGTTAAAACACACAATCCAGACACAAATATCATCACATCTCTACTTCCAATTCAAACAGCAACATCTCCTCCAGGCTGTTAAATATGAAAAGTCAAATTAAATTAAAATAAGCAATAACAGGAGCTCATAAACTCATAAAGGAGCCAACTTCAAATGAAGTTTTGCTGTTATTTTTCATTAAATACACTTTCTTTAATTTCTCTCTCCACTGGTGGATGATGGGAGGTAGTGGGCGGAGCCAAGATTTTGAAAATAATTTTTTAAATAACCGACTAAGCAACAGTTGGGAGTCACAGTAGCTCCAGTATATTTATTTTATGTGATTCGCTAAACGAAATGGGGTAGACAGTCGCTCCCTAGCTATTCTGACTAGCATTAGCATGTTCCCAGCTTGCTAACGAATTAGCATTTAGCTCGCTAACCAACCAGCCCCACAGAAACTCGCACATTAATTTTCCTGTGCTGCTGACTGACGCAGAATGTGACGCTTTTTTCTTCTCTGCTCTAGTTTGTGTTTAAATCACAACATGAACATGCAGCTACAAAAACCTGTCGGCCGATAGCACAGGTCCTGCTAACAGTAGCATCCTTGTCACATGGTATCCTGACTCGTGACAGTTATTACTCGCGCATTCTGTACATGCATGACCAGGACACACTCCAAGCACGTGAACAGTGTTGGAATATTTTAATCACTCACTTCACCTGATGCTAACCTTTAGTCCGTACACTTTACAAAAATAGTGATGGGATGAACCCAGCCTCCATAAAAATACGTAATATATGCGACTAAACTGCAACATTTTGGGTGTGTCTATGTAATTTACAATAAACAAAATCCACAGTAGGACAGGATGCATGAACCAGAGACCAGACTTTCACCTAGAACACCATCAGTCTGAGGATTAAGTTTCATTTTCTTCCAGTGTTTACTTGCGTTTTTTGTGAAGTTTAGGAAAATATCATGCTTTGTTCGACACTTTTAAATGTTAGAAACCTGAAACAGAAGTTTATTTATGTGGTTAGTTTTAGAAAAAGTATCACGATCTGGGTTAAAATATGACCATTTCACAAAATGAATGAATCTTTTCCTGCGTTTTCTGGGATAAAAGGGCGATACATGGTTGGTTGGCTGGAAAGGAGCAACAGAAAAACAAAACAATCAATGGCAAAGATAATTTGATTAGAATCATAATGCAGCAGAACATCCATTTTTCCCAAAACATGAGTGAAAATACAGTTTAGTTGTGTAGGAATGTAGCTTTGCAGCACTGGAGATTTGACAGATTTGCTCATTGGGTCCAAAGCTGACATAAAATATCATCGGAACATTTTGCGTTTCCATCTTTGGCCCTGACTTTGTGCACTGAAGGACGCCAGCAACAGAGGGAAGTGGGGAGATGGATGGTGGGTGATGAGAGGGAAGAAGTGAAGGATCCAGTCTCACATGGACGAGGACGATGTCTCTGTCCGGCCTCACTGAGCCCGTCCTAATCCCAGCAGGATTAGAGATGTTTATGGATGTTTCAGACGTGAACGAACGATGTCGGAGCTCAGCTGTGACCTTTGACTGATACCATTTTGTCACGTCTGAACCAGAACAAAGAGCAGCCGCTTCTTTGTTTCTCATTTATTTACCAGTGAGTGTGTTTCTGTTATATTCATGGCTGTTTGAATTGAAAACCTGTTGCTGCGTGTGAATGCAGATGCATTTTGTTGTTATGCACAGTCAAGTCAGAAATGTCAGCACCTTAGAGAGCACATAAAACACACACGTGCTCATAAAGCAATACACCTGCATATAGCACTCACATGTAGGTTAGAATGATTACCTTCCATGAATAGATGAGTTATTGTCTTGTTTATTTCTTTACGACAAAGACTTTTATAGGGTGTGGCCATACGGACTTTCCACGTGTTTATTCATTTGTTACTGACGCTTTTTAAAGGTTTTTATGTGGAGGAAAGTTTGGAGAAAATGTGGAGATCACAGATGTAAAGTTGGCCCAGTTTCAGCTCAAATTTGAAAAGCTTGTTCTTCTATGTTAGTTATTTCAGCCAGCAGCTAGTAATGCCTCCTATAGTTGTGCTTTTCTTTGTTAATCAACCTTTATGTTTATGTTCAGCTGATAAATTAGGCTGGACTAAAGGAGGATGCTGGGTAATGTAGTCAGAGCCACAGATTCTTCACAGAGAGGAGCTGTGGGCTGATGGATGGGTCGACTTTGAGACATGGGATTCATTTTGTTTTTGTTAAGGAGTCTCAGTATTTACATTTAAATGACAAATTATGATGGAGAAAAAGAGGAAGCTGGGTAACGTAGTCAGAGCCACAAATTGTGCAAAGGGAAGTGCTCTGGGTGGATGGACGGGTCGGCAAATAGTTGGAATTTTACAAAGGCTTTGTTTCCAGTTTCAAACCCAATAATCATTACTCTTTTTCGCAAGAATCTTATTACTTCCTACATTTTCCTTTGTTTAGCAGCCTCTGTGTTTATGTTCAGCTGATAAATTATGCTAGAGCAAAAGAGGAAGCTGGGTAATGTAGTCAGAGCCACAGATTCTTCATAGGGAGGAGCTGGGGGTGGATGGATGGGTCAACAAAAACTCACGGGATCCGTTTCTGGTGTCCAACACAGTAATCAGCATTGTTTATTTTAACCAGGAGCAATCGTTTGTTACTGTAACCATGTCAACAGAGGTTTATTGTTTCAATAAAGCAACCCAAACTACAATCAAACAACTATCCTGAAAGTTGTTCTTGTACATAAAACTAACAAAACCTTTATGGGAGCACCGTGCCTCCGTCCCGTTGTGTTCCTATGTGGGTCACATGTAGGAACAAACGAGCTCTCTGGTCGGTTGCATCAGAGGACTAGTTCAGCTGGAAGGCTCATTCCAAAAACATGTCAGTCCACATGTATGTACGTGTAACTCGATCATGCCCACCATGACTGTCGCATCCAGATCCCGGCTCTGACAGGAGCAAAGGACGGGCTATAAATACATCCAGGAGGGAAAATCCTCCATAGGATGGGGAGGCAGGAGTGAGAGGAGAAGGGAGAGGGAGGAATTATGAAATGGATCGTGACAACAGAAAACCCAAAATAGACCCACCTCAGAGCAGATTTTTAAATATCTTACCCCGGGTTTTATCGAAATGTTATCAGCGGTGGCAGAGACAGATGAAGAAAATGTGAAACGTGGTTACACCATCCATCATTTTCCCAAAGTTCTGATGGGAAAGCAATGATGCAGGCCTCCTGTTTTGCCACACACGGCTCAACATTTTCTGGATTTATCCTGCATTTATTTTTATAGACCTGGGTGAGACGATGGAAACAAAATCAGTCTGTTTATTCATATAAATAAGAAGCTTAGTTTCTACATTTTTACTTTCTCTTATTGGAATCTTGAGCCAAGCAATTTTGTGGGTTTATTTGCACACATTTATGTAAAGCGACGTCCATCTGAGAGCAGATCCAACACAAGCCAGGATCTAGTCGGCAGAAAACACAAACTAAACAAGATAAAAATCTGTTAAAGCAATAATTCCATTACAGAGAATGCATGATAATTGGATTCCAAATTAGATTAGGCCCTATTAAAGGATGATTAAACACTGAAATCTGCTTTTACTGCTTCTCCTGAACTGATCGTTATTAATTTAAAACGGTTGGAATGCATCATTACCTCAAATATCACCAGAACACGATCAACAAAAGTCCAAAGTTTGATGAATAATGAAGTGAACTCACCAGATTCCTGATTAATTTCTGCTTTAGTTAACGATCGGCCTCCTGACTTTAATCACATGACATTAGGGGGAAACCTAAAAGATGTTTGTCAGAATATAGAGGACGGTATTGGTTTATCGGTTTCCTGTCCTTCTGATTGTTTGTGTTGATGAACTGTTAATTAACGTGTTGATGGATGAGTGTGAGGGAGCTGCTTCATGAATTTCTCGCAGCGTTTTTCTGCTCCGTAAATCAAGCAAAAGTGTCGACTCAGGTGGACTTTAAATGATTTAATTGAATCTGTGTGTCTCAGCAGTAATCTGTGTGTTTACGGGGTTTATTCATACTCTGTGTTTACTCGTGTCTTTTCTATAATTCAGTAGTTGTTTAAATATTGAGAAGGATTCCTAGAGGAGAGGAAGCTGATTCGTTTATACAAGTAGAACAGCTCTTTTATGCTGTGTGTTTGTGTACATGTACGGTGTGCATCCCTTTGGACCTCTAGGTTTACATTCGGTATGTGAGAGTGAGCCGACAGATGAAGCCTCGGAGCAGCTGCTGCCATGAATCCTTCGCTGGGAGTCGTCCGGCAGAGGGTTGCTCATGGAAGAACATAAACGACACAAACAAGAAACAAGACAACAGAAAAAAACAGAAACATGAGACAAAAGTCAGACAAAAAAAACAACAAAAACACAGCAAAATATTACAGAAATGAGACACAATATGGTAAAAAAAATAGACAACAAGAAGAGCGAGACAAAAAGGAAACAGAAAACAACAAAAGTCTAAAACAAAAAGACAAAAGCGTGACACGAATGGCAAAAGTCAGACAAGAAACTACAAAAACAAAATATTACAAAATGAGACACAAAGTAACAAAAAATGAGACAAATGGCACAAAACAAAACAAAAAGAACAAAAAGTTACAAAGCGACAAAAAATGGACAATAAACAGACAAAAAATGACAGAAGTGAGAAACAGAACAACAAAAAATAGACAAAGCAAAGCACAAAATGACAAAGATAAGACAAAAAACACAAGTGAGACAAAAAGGAAACACACTGAGGAAAAAAACAAAAACACAAGACAAACAGACCTTGGATTTTTTTTTTTAAATAAAACTTTTTGGGGGAAACTTTTAAGGAATTATTGGAATTTTCTTGCTGAAGGTTTTGCAAATTTTCGGAAATTTGGGGGATTTTTTTGCTGAATTTTTGGATTTTTTTCAGGCAAGGAAACAATTTTTTTTGTTGCCCGTAAATGAGGACAACAGGAGGGTTAACACGAGATTTAACAGAAGAAAATTGTTGAAATTGAAGGAGAATATTCCTGAACTTGTATTTAGTCCTTTAGCGTGAAGTAGCTAATGACTTTCAGCTCCTGAATACATCTCGTTTTATTTGTTTTATTGGGCGAAAACAAACTTTGATTGGATGCTTTTGTAGAAACCACAGAAGTCATGGGAAGATTCATCACATGTAGTCTACAGTTTATTCTGTTAAATCCACTCTTGCAGGTGTAGATGGTGTTTGATGATGGAAGAAGTTGGCAGAAATCACTAGAATATTTAAAATGCTGTGACAGCTTGACGTTAAATCATACAAATCGAGTGTATAGCTGTTTCCTTACACACTTCCTGGTTTGCTATTAGCTTCTCTGATTTAATTCATCAACAGCAGACATGTACTAAGTGGTGAAGCTACATTTATACACGGATGCTTTGAAGATACGGTAAATATGCCTGCAAATTTGTGCATTTTTTTGCTGAATAACACACTTCTATCATTAAAAAAGCCAGTCTAATATTGTGTTGGTTTCTTTTGTAGCACTAAAGCAGCTCTGGGGAACCAAAACGGTACCTTTGGGTGCATTTTGTGGAGTTCTGGACGTTGACAGCAGATCCTTTGTGGATTGGAATTGTTCTGGCGTTTCTTCACGCATTCAGTTTTGGGATCTGTTGAGGTCAGAGGCTGGGTCACCACCTTGAGGACTTTGTTGAGTTTCTTCAGACATTTCTGAGCGTTTTTTTTCAGGCCGTTGCTCCTGGGGGTTTGCTTGGTTTGGAACAATGTTTGGGTAACATGCTGATGAATGCCAGGATTTAGGAATTCTCAGAAGAACGTCGCATTGTCTCCACCTGTCGTTTCGATGTTGATTGACGTTCTCCTTTCTTTTAAAAGCAATCTCCTCTGGGAGTTCTCCTTAATTACACCGTTTCACGCTTTCCAAACAGCGCTAAAGTGGCTGAGTAGTCTCCATCATTTTGCTCTCTCCAGGGATTCCCTTCAGCTCACACCGTTCTGATAATCTGAGAGATAAAACCAGAACCAGCATCTGCCTCAGGAAAAAAAAACACACCGTATCTGCAGCCTCATCAGATGAGTCACGCTCGGATATTGGGGCGGTGACTCACGCTGACTCGTATGAAAAGCCGGAATCCGAGCAGCCGTTGTCATAATTTAACCCTGATCTAATATCGGAGCCTCACGGGACGCGAGAGTGTGGAAAGAATGGAGTGGAATGGGGATTTCTTGGAGGCAGCAGCTGCTCTGACGGGTCGCGTCTGGATGTGAGGACGCTGCAGGGGACAGATTTCTATCTACAGGTGATATCAGAGGAATGCATCAGGTGTCATCCACCTGTCTTTAACACTATTTGCAGACATGTTACCAGCCTCAGGGCTCAAACTGAAAAACCTTTAGTTCAGACGTTTGAGAACAAATCCGACAGACTTTCATGTTTCCTGAGTTTCATTGAGCGCCTACCATCATGTCCAAGTTGTCATTTTTCAAGTAAAATATTCCAAAATCTATTAGAGCAAATACATTTATGACTTCCGAACGAGGATCCCACTCAATCTGAAGACTTTTCCTCATGCATCGCCATGAATTTGGTCTTTTGAGAGTAAATATCTCAATAGCTGTTGATTAAATAAGGATAAACCGTGCTAAAGGCCTCTTTAAGATGACACTGTTTATGTTTTTTCAATACTTTGGTATAATTAGGAGATATTGGCTTGCAAACATGCTTTACCTGAGATTTGGTGCACGTTGAACTTGCTTAACTTGAGTTTGTTGATGCTTATCATCATTGTGAACAAGTTATGTCGGCAAAGACTGCAAGTAGAATCTTAAAAATTCAGAATCCGATCATATATAGCAGCTAGCTGCAGCACTCAGGGGAAACGATGAGTTTTTTTAGTGGTTTATAAGTGACTAAAAGCCACTTCATCATGTTTTCTGCACAGAGACAGTTGGTTGCGTTTTCACAACAAAACTCACACAGGAGCACAGAAAGACAAACACACAACAGCCAGGAGTGTTTTTAATATGATCTGAGATTTGAGAGAGCCGATAGAGACGCTTCAGACCAAAGCAGTCGAGATGGGCGGACAGATGAACGGGGACACTTATCCATTTTTATCCACAATCTCCCAGTTCCTCAGCATCTTCTTCTCCTTTCTGACTTGCAGAAATCATTAACCCTCCTGTTGTCTTAATTTACGGGCACCAGAAAATATTGTTTCGTTGTCTGAAAAAAATCCAAAAATTCAGCAAAAAAAATCCTCAAATTTCTGAAAATTTGCAAAACCTTCAGGAAGAAAATTCTAATTATTCCTTAAAAGTTTCCCTTAAAAGTTAAAAAATATATATATATAAAAAAAATCCCCCACATCTGGCAAGAAAATTTGTGTAAATATTTGCCAAAAAATACTAAAAAAATCTTCCAAAAAAATCCTAAAAATATCTAAAATGATTCCATATACAGTATATATATCAGTAAAACTTCTAATATTTTCTTTCAGAACATTCACAAAAAATTTTTTTGTGTGAATGTTCTGAAGAAACTTTTTTTTTTTAACATTTCTTTTTTTTCCACCCAAAAATATTGTTCCCAAAATCCGAAAATTCAGGTAAAAATTCAGGAGAAACGTTGAGTTTTTTAGTGATTTGTAACTGACTAAAAGCCACTTCATCATGTTTTCTGCAGAGAGACGTGGTGTAAGATCACTTTGTGTCATCCCTTGTTATCCCTGTTATGATACATGCACAGAAAAACAACAAAAAAGGGTTTTTTTTGGCATACAAGTGCGCAGATGAAAACAACAGCGAGCAATACTTCAAAGCAAGCTTAACAAACCCAGGCTTTCTTTAAAACCCCAGTCAGTGTTAACGGGTATTACAAAGGTGGTTTTCAACTTTCTTTGTCAAATCAGACTTTGTTTAATCCTCCTGCTGTCCTCATTTACAGCACCAAAAACAAAAAGACATTCAGTCTCTTCAGTTCTCAGTAAATAACCGACTGTGGATCCGACTTCCTCCTGGTTCACTTCCCCGACACGCTTCCTCCTCCTCCTCACTCTAGCACGAAAGTTTAATGAACCCAATCTGCGAAAAGTGTCCAAACAAAAAGCCTTGTTGACAAGACAAAGCTCTGCATTTAGAGCCTCTCTTACCAGAAGGGTTATCTCAAGTTCAGTGGAGCCCACTGCCCGAAATAGATCCAGTAAAAGAGTGGAAATAGAATCCAGACTAGACCTCAGACCTCCTTGCTGTCACCCCTCAGATACAGGTTGTTTGGACCTGCAGTCGTTTAAGAGCAGCGCTGTTCAATCTGAGTGCTCCATTTGTCTGCGTTTAGGAGAAAAGCCACAGTCACACCCTGATAGCTCTGGGTGGCGGCTGCTGGTTTTAGGCTTTTAGCGCAAACAAACTGTGTTTATCTGCAGTTATTTTCCAAAACCGTGTTCCTAAAAGTAGCTGTCTGCCGTCCATCGTTTGACGTCTTCATCCTCTGAAGCGTTAGTCCTGTGTGGAGCTGTCAGTATGAGGCTTTATTCACTCAGTTTTTATACAGTTACCGCTATAAAAGGGATTTATTTCAGTTTATTAGCATAAATTTAAAAGTACGTGAAGCTCAATGCAGATATTCTAAACAGCTTTGGACACAAAAATCTGCCAAATGAACGTTATGTAATATCATGTTGTGTAATTACTGTAGAATTTAGTGTATTTTTAAATAATTTATGGCTTATTCAGTCTATTATTAAGAGAGACACTTGGTTGATTTTGCTTTCTTATAATTTACTTTATGCACTTTTTTCCAACTGCTACGAGTCGTTACTCAGTTTGTCTTTTGGATGTTTTTAAATATTATGTGGTTCAGCTGACATAAAATTTAATTAACTGTTATTCCCAGTAGCTGTAATCATCAATTAAAAGTGAGGATGAACTAATTTAATGCGTAAATAGTACACTGAAAAAATTTTGATTAATTTTTTACAGGACTTTTATTCTTTTGTAATAATGTAACACCGTTAAAAGTAATGAAAGTGTGACTGACTTTAGATCCAGTCAACCACAACAATAAGAGGGATAATCTCATCAGAATGAAATGTTCTTCTTTGAAATCTGCGCTCGTGGAAATCGTACGGACGCTAGTTTGACGTGAACCAAACACCAAAATATTGTTGCACAGTCATCCGCCATGGCAACAGCCTCCTCTAACAGGACAGTGAGTGAAACAGAGAAGCTCTAGACGCCGACCGGCCTGCAGACTTCCAGTCAGACCCGTTCTGTTTGCACCGCGGTTGACCTGCAGGTGCTTTTAATGTTGTGGCTGCTCCGTGCGCTGAATGTAAAACTTCGCTGATCCCAGAGTGGAAAATTCCTGCATCCCTAAAATCCCCCGGCCCGAGGTAAAACACACAGAACACACAGAGAGACGGGATAAATCTGAACTCTGTTACCCAGAGTTTAGGCCGGCTGTTTGACTGAACGCTCTGATTTAGAGGCTGTGTGTCGACTCTGCAGCCTCCTCACCCAGCCGTCTTTTTCTGAATTTTCCCATAGCAACAATTACAAAAGACTTATGATGTTTACGCTGCTTTACAAGTGCCTTAAAAGTGCTTCACTGGGTTCTAACAAGTATTTTGACATGACTACAAACAAGCTTTGCGGCTTTTCCGGGCGCATGTATTCTTACTTTATATCCATTTACTCGCAGCGTTTCTGTAGTTTAGTCTGCTGCTAGTATGAATCTAGAAAGAAAATACACATGAAGAGAAGCAGAGGTGGTTTAGCATCTCGCTGACTTTACCAAGCAGCTACTTTTACATTAGAACAGGTGTGTTAAACTCATCTTAGTTCAAGGCCACATTCAGCCCAATTTGATCTCCAGTGACCTGTAAAG
Source organism: Acanthochromis polyacanthus (assembly GCF_021347895.1). NCBI lineage: Eukaryota > Metazoa > Chordata > Actinopteri > Pomacentridae > Acanthochromis > Acanthochromis polyacanthus. The sequence continues at coordinate 2,194,971 of NC_067127.1, read as the reverse complement.
TCACAGCATAGCAACCTATAAATAACTCCAAATATTTCCTTTGTCTTAGTGCAACAAAAGTACATTAAGAAGATGTTCACATTTAAGGAATTATCTTTTGACTAAACATCATGAACAACCTGAAATTTATGAAGAAAAATAAGTTCAGTTTCATCAACATTCATCCTCGGTTTATCATTTCCACATTACAACTTCCAGATCACAGAGTGTCTACAAAGGAACACAACATTTAGTCATCTGGAACTGAACCGGAGAGGATTTTACTTTATGATCAAAACGACAACAGTCAGACAAAAAACAACAAAAACAAGACAAAATATTACCAAAATCAGAGGCAAAATGTCACAAACGTGACAAAACACCAAAAAAATTGTAATAAAGCAAAAAAGAGACAAAAAAATTAGACAGAAAAGTGACCAAGCCACAAAAAAATGGACAAATGACTCAAATGAGACAGAAAATGACAAAAGCGAGAAACAAAATAACAAAAATGAAAGACCAACAACACAAGTGAGGCAAAAAAAAACACGAAGCGACAAAAGTCAGACAAAAACCAACAAAAACAAGACAAAATGTTACAAAAATGAGACACAAAACAGAAAAAGGAAACGCAAAACAACAAAAACGAGAAAACGACAAAAACATGAGACGAATGATAAGTCAGACAAAAAGACAAAAAAACGAAACAAAAATGAGACACAAAATGACAAAAAATGAGACAAACGACATGAAACAAACAAAAAGAGACAACAAATCAGACAAAAAAGTTATAAAGCAACAAAAACAAGACAACAAGTTATACGAATAACACAAACGAGACAAAAAATGCCAAAAAAGAAATGCCAAAAAAATAGGCAAAAGACAAAAGCGAGACAAAAATTAAACACAAGATGAGAAAAATGACAAACAAAACACAAAAAACATGACACACAAGGCAAAAAATTAGACAAAAAAACAAAATCAAGGCGAAATATTACAAAAATGAGACACAAAATGACAAAAGAACAATCTAGTATTTTACTTTATGATCCAAACAACGTGTCATGGTCTAGAAATTATTTTAAATTTATAGTTTTACTAATTTACAATCTGCAGTTAATGTCTTCTCAGGAATTTTTACACTTTGAGGGCCGGATTGGACCCTCTAGAGGACCACTTTTGGCCCACGGGCCTCATGTTTGACACCCCTGCATTAGACCCTGAACATCTGCATGGTGGCGGCTAAAAGCTCCCTCATGATCCCTCCTCTCAGGCCCCCTCCAGCCTTCAGGACCATTAGGGCCGGTAAATAGGGCCGTGACCCCTTCTAGGAGCCCGTTAATGGGTGCATCTGGGGGTCACCGCTTGGTCGCCTGCTCACCCGGGCTGGGCCTCTCTGATGGGGCTTTTAAAGGCAGAGGGGCTCCACAAGTGTCCATCCATCCTGCTGGTGACGGCTCTACCATAAACGGCGGTGGAGTGGGAATACGTTCCAGATGCTGAAACCTCCACCGGCGTGGGCCCCGGCCTGGAGACGAGAGTTCAGAGGTCGCAGACCACATGAGATTGTCCGGTCATTACTCACATGAAGACAGCATTGTGTGTGTGTGTGTGTGTGTGTGTGTGTGTACAGAGGGAATGTAGGGCAGTTAAAAAAGGAAGGCGTATCCTTTACACTGCCACGCCCTGCCGCTTCCAGACGTCCAGCGGGAAGAGAGCGATCCTCTCCGGCGACGCCTCCGGAGCAGCTGCTGAGATGCTGCTTTGGAGGCGAGATGGCCCAGAGACGCCTCGGCCAGCAGGTGTTTGTGACGTTTTCACAACAAAACTCACACAGGAGCGCAGAAAGACAAACACACGGCAGCCAGGAGTGTTTCTAAATATGATCTGACATTTGAGAGAGCCGATAGAGACGCTTCAGACCAAAGCAGTCGAGATGGGCGCACAGATGAACGGGGACACTTATCCATTTTTATCCACAATATCCCAGTTCCTCAGCATCTTCTTCTCCTTTCTGACTTGCAGAAATCATTAACCCTCCTGTTGTCTTCATTTACGGGCACCAGAAAATATTGTTTCGTGAAAAAAAAAATCTTCAAATTTCTGAAAACTTACAAAACGTTTAGGAAGAAAATTCTAATTATTCCTTAAAAGTTTCCCTTAAAAGTTAATAAATATATATATATATAAAATCCTGCACATTTGGCAAGAACATTTGTGTAAATATTCGCAAAAAATTACTAAAAATCTTCCAGAAAAAATCCTAAAAATATCTAAAATGATTACATATATGTCAGTAGAATTTCAAATATTTCTCTAATATTTTGCTGGATTTTGGTTGATTTTTTTGTGAATGTTCTTAAAGAAACATTATTTTTTATCATTTCTTTTTTCCACCAAAAATGTTCAAACATTTCCCAAAAATGTTGAAATTGTGGACGTCAGAAGTTTCACTGTGAAAATATATTTTTCCCCCACATTTTCAAACTTTAAAACGGGTCATTTTGACCTGCAGAACAACTCGAGGGTTAAGAAATCCCCGTCAGATACTGTCTATAGACTATCTGACCCAGCTATTTTTATCCATATATGTGACAATAAGTTGCTCCTTTTATGTCAGCGTGGCAAAAATCAGCCCATGAATCCTTCAGAGGCATTGGAGGTTGTCATAGAAGCATTTATTGAATGCAAGGCTAAAAAAAAAACCCCATCTGAAGAGGTTAATTGAGGACGGCTTCTCCCCAAAGTGTAAACTGATATTTGCAGCGCGACTCCTAAGAGTAAATCAGTTCTGTCAGGAAAACCAAAGCGCCGAGGGAAATCAGGGTTCCTGCTCACAGAATTATGCTTTCAACACGTCTGATTAATTTCACGAGACGTTTTTCTGATGGAGATAAAGTAGACTTATTATGTTACAGCACAGGGGGTTAGACACTTAAGCGTCTAGATGTGCAAACTAAAACCTAAGTGACTTGTTTTATCTTGCCATCATATCGCACTAGGCAGGTTTTTGCTTTACTCTATTGCTATGCAGTAAACGCGGATGTCAGCGTTTACTACACAGCTGTATCTAAACGCGGAGGTCCGCGCTGCAGCGTGCATACATAATACATGCACGATGCAGTGCCGACATCCGTCCATCTTCCGCGCTCCGGTCAGAAGGTGATTTCTGTTGCATTGCGCGCTCACTTCCGCTTTTGATGACGTATCGTGCTCAGACGACTCGTCGACGCGTCGTTAGGTGCATCCCTAATTTTTTTTTCCATCAAAAAATGTTCAAAAATTTCCCCCCAAAAATTTGAAAATGTGGAAGTTTTCCCTGTAAAAATATATCTTTTTTTTCCCCACATTTTTAAACATTAAAACAGGTCAATTTGACCCGCAGGACGAAACGAGGGTTAAAACAAGATAATTTCAAGATTGTTTGACTTCACAAGATATTCAAGATGCATCGTCTTAAAACAAGTCCCTCCATCTGCTGAAATGTGTCCTGTTAAGAGAATTTATCTTAAATCCAGTGGGATGAGAAATTTTGACTGAAAATATGACAAACTGACTTCGTAGGATTTTGAGTTTTTGCAGTGCTCTTAAAACCCTTTGAGGTAAATTTGTGTTTTCGGTGCACATAAACAGGACTGACTTTCTCTTTGCCACCGCGGGGTTGTAAAACACGCTTGTGCTGCGTTACACGGCCGCACTCTCCCCTCGGTGTCGGTGTGCGTTTGTGTGTGTTTGCAGAGAAGTGTAAATAGTGCATAATCCAGACTCTGCAGCGCTGACCGCAGCCTGTGACGCTGTCCAGACCACAGCTACAGACACCACTACTGAAACACAGCTACAGTAGTACGCCAGACACGAGACCCCTCATGTTCCATTACGTAGTGCTCTTTTCCACAACAAGGCTGCAGGCTGCTCACAGTCACATCACACAGCCATGATTAAACATTTACTGTGTAGATTATCCGCCTCCAGGGAAGCCGTGATTGCATTTGCTTTACATCCGAGGAATTTTTTTTCTCCGATAAAAGACTTATAACGACTCCAACAATAAAATAAGCTCTAATTTTATACAGTTCGAGGCCGTGGAGCTCGAGTCCCGACTCCGAGTTGACACAGAGCAGAGTTTATTGAGGCGCTGAGGTGTCCGTTTGGTTTGTTTCAGTTTGAAAAATGACAGCAACATTTCAGCCTAAGTACCAAAACTATTTCTAAGAAATAAGGTGTGTGTGAGAGCTGTGTGAGTTTGATTTTAGGCCTCTGTCATAAAACAAGATCAGTCTGAGTGTCCTGGAGAAGACCTGAGTTCTAATCCAGTTATTAACAGGTTTAAATGAAAGAAATGGAGGAAAAATTACAAATAGATCCAGGAAAGTGATATTTAACTGTCACATAGTCGACATTTTTGCTGTTTTCTGGCCTAAAATCAACATTATTAGAGAAAGATTCTTCCAAATATTTTATATGCAATGTAAAGTTGTTTCTGAAGATATCATACTCAACCTGTTGACTACTTTATAGGAAATAAGTCAGAAAGCCTTGGAGTCTTCCAGTCTTTTCTTCAGGAGGAAATGACATCATGTGGAGCAGGTCATGTGATCTGGAATTAACACACTTCCTGGAGAGGAGTTTTTGTAACGGGGGACTTAGTGGAAAGTGATTTAATTTGTTATTTTTCATAAAAAATTGGATATATTGGCAAAAGATAAATATCTGTCATGATTATCTCGACCTAATGAAAAGAACACAATCCAAACTATTTCTGAATCAGCTCATTTTATTGTTGTTTAGCTCATTAGAAGGTGGTTGGTGTTAAATTCAGACGGTTATTTAATTGACATTTTAGTGATATTCAGTCATTTTTATTCATAAGTGATTGTTTCCATAATAGATAAGTATAGAATTTGTAAAGACAGGATCATAATGAATATAAAAAATATTAGTTTTTTACTTTTAATAAAAATGTATGCAGATATATCCCATGGACTTCAAAAGTCCCTCAGTTATAGATTGATCTGGACAATTTTCTTGTCATTTTCAACATGTTTTATGTCAGCTTGGATCTTTTCTTGTCATTTTGGACCATTATTGTGTCTTTTAGATAATTTTCAAGTAATTTAGGACAAATTTCATGTCATTCTGGACGAATTTTCCATAATTTTGGATCATTATCAAGTCATTCTGGACAGATCAATATATAGTTGCGGGACTTTTTGTCACATAGTTGAAGTTTTAGTGATATCCAGTCATTTTTTTTTATTAATGTGATTGTTTCCATAATAAATAATTATGGAATTTGTAAAGACATGATCATAATGAACATAGAAACATATTTTTTAAACTTTTAATAAAAATGTATGCAGATATATCCCATGGATGTCCTCCCAGACAGTGTGATTGTGTTTCATTCAGACTGTACCATCATGCACATGTGATGATTTCTGAGATGTTCTGAACACTGTGGGAACACAGGATATCTGGAGATTTTAGAGCTTCCTACCGTGTTCTACAAAGACTACTTCACTTACAGCTCTATATTCATACACCGCTTTTAATGCAAATCAAGTCTAACGCAAAAGATGAAAGGACTAAATAAAAACTGATAAAACAGCACAAACAGCTTCTTTTGATGCCCTTAAAATGCCACCAGTGGAAGATCTAAGGGTTGTAGAGGGTTTGTAAGAAAAAAGCAAATCTGATGAATACCGTTAAGAGCTTTGTAAACAAATAAAACCAATTCCACATTAGGCCGGTGCCGGGTCTTTAAATTTGCTGCATTTCGTGTTCTCCCTCTGAGCTGCTGAAGTGGAAATACAGCCGACTACATAGGAGGTCATTACAATACTGGAGCAGAAACAGGCATGAGTGTCTCTGTGTTTGCTTGAGAGAGGACTGGTCATTGTTTTTCACATGATAAAATGTCATGTTGGTTGTATGCAGAGCTGTTTGTGTAGTTTAAAGCCAGTGGTTGCAGTTCTGAGTGAAGCTTCTAAAGACGTGAATCTCCTCAGACGGTCTCTCCTCATTGCAAAAGTTTGCTTTGGGCTCCATTTCTTTTATTGGAATATTTGCAATCAAAATGTTTGCAGCGCAGAGAGTCCCGGTGGTTTCAAATCCGGAGCTGCACGGGCTTTTATGAAATTGAAACTGATGTGACGCAGACCCTCGTCGATGCAGAAACGGCAGTGGTTGCATTTTTTGTTTAGTTTTCCAACGTGTTGCTGAAAACATTGCGGTCGCACGATGAATAAAACAGAATTTAATCAGAAAGCTGTGAGCAAATCAGAGAAATCGAACAAACATTTACACTATTTTGCATCCCTCAGTGTAAATAATAATAATTGACTGAGCTCATGATGCAAGAAGTAAAGCAGCAGAAATGCTTTTCTTCTGGTTGGAGGAGGACAGACTGGCAGAAGTTAGTTTGTAGTTTGGGTTCAATTTTTTATTTTTTTTGCAGTTTTATGGAAACATGTTAAACTAATTTAAAATATGGCAGCAGAAACAGAGCCACCAGTCCCCATTCTAAAACCACTCTTCTATCTGTCAGTTTTGCACTAATTCCTTCATTTCTTCTCTTTTCTTTTCGCTGCTGTTGGTTCTCCTGGTCGGATCCCGGCTGTGCGATGAGTAGGTGAGTACCTTCCACCAAACACACATCCAGACCTGATAAATCACACACAGGATTCTATATTTACTTACTGAGTTATAAGTTGCTGGAACTCGGTGCGACTTTCCTTCGAGGTTGTGTGTTTTTGTGTGTGTGTGTGTGTGTGTCTGGGAGCGCGGCCACACTAATGGATGGAAAATCTTTTTACACACTCCAACATGAGATCAAACCAGCCCCTCTCTCGCATACACAAAACGCACACACAGAAAAGACACATCTGCCTTTTCCTGCGACTTTAACTCTGATTAGTTCAGCGCCGACACACAAACTCAGCCTCCTTCATTCTGCACCTCAGAGGATGTCGTCACGCTCCAAACCCCGATGCTAATAAAGTTATTTCAGCCAAATGTGCCTCGTAGTAAAACATAAACTGCAGATTGCAAATTCGTAAAACTATGAATTTAAACTAATTTCTAGGCCATGACAAGTTTTGATCAGAAAATAAAATGCTAGATTGTTCTTTTGTCATTCTGTGTCTCATTTTTGTAATATTTTGTTTTGTTTTTGTTGTTTTTTGTCTGACATTTGTCATTTGTCACTTTGTTTCTCGTTTTTGCCGTTTTGTGTTTCCTTTTGTCTTATTTTTGTCATTTTATGTTTTACTTTACACAGCCTGTCAAAAGTTTTGAGACACTTTCTCATTCAAATAAATTAGAACTTGTCTCAAAACTTTTGACGGGGTGTATTCGTCGTTAAATGTGTTTGTCTCGCTTGTGTTGTCTACTTTTTTGTCGTTTTGATCAGAAAGTAAAATGCTAGATTGTTCTTTTGTCATTCTGTCTCTCATTTTTGTAATATTTTGTTTTGTTTTTGTTGTTTTTTTGTCTGACATTTGTCATGTATTTGTCACTTTGCTTCTCGTTTTTGCCGTTTTGTGTTTCCTTTTCGCGTTTTTTGTCTTATTTTTGTCATTTTATGTTTTACTTTATTCGTCGTTAAATGTTTTTTGTCTCGCTTGTGTTGTTTGTCTACTTTTTTGTCGCTTTGATCATAAAGTAAAATACTAGAGTACACAGCAATGTTTTTTATTTTTCTCTCAGCCGTAGATTCTGTCATCAGGCTGCAGTGATGGAGGGTTACCTTTCAAATTAGCATACATAAAGTTCGAAGACAGCTCTGTAACACCTAAAATGAGTTTACGACTGACACTTAAGTTGAAACATCATCTTTCAGAGCACAGACAGACGCGATTCTTCACCTCAGATGTAAAGAATTCACTCCAACAGTAAGAGTTTGTTCAAAAATGTGCAGATTTTCTGCAGCTCTGTTGCCAGTTTCACCTCTAAACAGCGTATTAGTATGCACTACATCTCAGGTCGGTTCACACTTTCAGAAGAAAAAACCCCTTTATAGTCTGAGTCATATCGCATTCATGAAGAATTTATTTTAATGGAACCCACTGGATGCCTGAGAGACGGAAAATCAATCAGAAAACTTTTAAGACTTCGGCATCACTTGGAAAAGCTTTCTGTTTTTGTCAGCAGATTGAATTTTAAATTAAATATGTGTTGCCTTCCAGCTTTACTCCTAAGATAATATGAATTTAGGTAATGAGAGGATGGAGGCAGAAACACGCAGACGATCCTATCGGACAGATGTAACTGTAGCTCAGACGCACACGAAACCCCTTATTATAGCAGAACGAGCGCACGTTGGTGTGCACGGTGGAGGCATTAGTCTTTCTGCCACACAGGAGTCGGCATTTAAATGTCAGTCGTTTCTATTATATGGGAGCACGGAGGAAAGCAGCTGCACTTACCATAACAACAGACAGCTCAGGAAATAGCTAGCAGTCCTACACACACACACACACACACACACACACACACACACACACACACACACACACACACACACACGGCTGGCTCTGGTCTTGTCAGTGTGCAACATCTGGGCACAGCTGCAGTCGGAGTGCAGAGACATGTGGCCACAGCGCTCCTCCGTGTTTGTGTTTAAAGAAAAGTTGTAAAGCCGCAGATTTTCTCTACATGGTTTGTTTGTTTTTATGCATCTTCTAATAATCATCTGAAAGTCTTGTAAAGCAGAAATTTTAATCGTTCCCTCGCAGTCCAAAGCATGGAACATCTGGACTGAAAGATGCCGTGATTCTGAGTCTGACTTACAGAAGCAGGAACCGACTTTATTTCTGTGCTTTGGTCGACAAAATGACACTTTTAGTGACAAATACGTTAATTTTGGTTGACGGATGGATGGATGGATGGATGGATGGATGGATAGATGGATGATAGTTGGATGATAGATGGATGGATGGATAGATGGATGATAGTTGGATGATAGATGGATGGATGGATAGATGGATGATAGTTGGATGATAGATGGATGATAGATGGATAGATGATAGATGATGGATAGATGGATGATAGATGGATGGATAGATGGATAGATGATAGATGGATGATAGATGGATAGATGGATGATAGATGGATGGATAGATGGATAGATGATAGATGGATGATAGATGGATAGATGGATGGATAGATAGATGGATGGATAGATGATGGATGGATGGATAGATAGATAGATAGATAGATAGATAGATAGATAGATAGATAGATAGATAGATAGATGGATGGATAGATGATGGATGATAGATAGATAGATAGATGGATGGATAGATGGATGATAGATAGATGGATGATAGATGGATGATAGATGGATAGATGGATGGATAGATGATGGATGGATAGATGGATGGATGGATGGATAGATAGATAGATGATGGATGGATAGATAGACAGATAGATAGATAGATGGATGGATAGATGATGGATGGATGATAGATGGATGGATAGATGAATAGATAGAACTTAAATTTATTTTTAGGACCAGCTAATACAGACATTAGAGTTTAAATTATGCATGATATTACTCTGATACAACTTTAGTAAGTCATCCTAACACATCAGTATGATGTTTGCAGCTTAAAATGTTTATCTTAGAATTAGAATTTCTATTGGCAACCATGCAGTTGCTTAAAAGATTAGAATAGATCTCTTGATTTACTCTATGAAGACTTGATAGTGATGTTGCCTTTTAGCACATGCAAAGGAAATCAGTGCACATATGTTGGAAGTGAGCAGCAAGTGTTCCGCCAGGAGACACAAGTTTGAGTCCCATTGGAGACCAGAACCATAGTTTTATGTTTTTAAGTGTTGTTTTGACTTTTACTCACAGTTTTTCTCTGTCTTTGGGCACATTTAGGCACCAAAATGCACTTGCTTAGGTAAGAAAAGGTTAAAATACACCCTGGTACTCTTCACTGGACACTTATTCATACAACTGCAAGAGAATACTAACATTATCAGGGTTAATTTGTGATCATAATGGATGAAAATGTTCATTCTGAGGTTACTAGAAGATGGAGGAGGTCACCACTGGCCCAGATGTGGACATTTAATGGACTGTTTGTCCAATGACCTCTGAGCAACAACCTACACACTGACAATGACAGATTGGGATAGATATAGATGCAAGAAAGCAGCCCTACTTGGTTGTTTTGGTAAATTCCATATTTTAATAACAGTGCTGATCTTCCCTTATAGCTGTTCTAGAGGGCACCATCCCTGCACCCCGGGCTTAGCAGCTCCCAACACGACTGTGATCGGTTTAGTGAAAAACTGGACAGTTATTTCATCCCTGTAGAGTTAAAGAAGTCTTCAAAACACAAATGCTAGATCACAGTAATTGCAGGAAATGGGTCCGTCTGTTAGTTTCCACTGGATCTGATTGATTTCTGGACAAAACCGTTGACTTTTTTTCTAGAGAACAGCGATTTTCAGGGTGGCACGACTGATTATAATTGAGATAATTGATTATAATTGCCATTCATCAGGCTATTAATAGCTTCTTTTAGTTGTTAGATTTGTTCTGACGTGATTTAAAATGGTACCCCAGATGGCTCTGTTTGGCATTTTGGGTCAATGTTGAGTTTTCTTTAAAGTGTTGGTGGTCACAATCTAAAGGAAACCTTATTACAAAGAGGAAAAATTTAAAGAGGAAGACAGAAGACTGAGTGAAAGTACAGAGAGAATAAGTCAGAGAGTGAGAAATGATTCCAGGAGACAGCAGCAGAGAGATGAACTGATGGAAAAAGACACATACTGAAGACATTGCAGTGCACGGTGGTTGTCGTTAATCAGGGTGGGGAAGAGCCTCGCAGGCTGCTCTTGATGGGAATTGGCGTCTAATCAGCTGGAATAACGTTTGGGTTGTGACAGAGGACTGTGGATCGGAGTGGGAGGTGTGTGGATTCATATGTGTGTGTGTGTTTTTAGTGAATAACTGGGATAAAAACCAAACAGAAAGTCACCACAGGTCCTGCTCTTTCTGTTTGAACTCCTTGTCTCACATTTACACCCAACACTCGTGTTTTATTTCCTCCATCATGAAAATCACAAGTAGTAACGAACCACGGGTGAAAGTAAAAGTGTGGATACAGCGTCTCTGTGATGGAAACTAAAGGTGATCTGAGGTTAAGCTATTTTACATACGTTTGCAGTTTTGTTAAGTTATGTGGAGTTTCTAGTACAATTATAGAAAAAATGTAAGAATGTCCATAGTAGGATAACAATCATGTGATCATGTAGTGTCATGGTTACAGTGATGCCATGTCAGTATCTCACAATGACAGAAAAATTATAATAAATCTCCACATTTGTTCAAAATGATTAGAATTTTGTCCAGAACTTGCTAAAAAAATCCTCTTTTCCTGTTCACAATCTGTCCAAAATGAGTTAAACATCTAGGATGGCTTAGAAGGGTTCCAAAAATGACTTAAAACAATAAAAACACGTCCAAAACGACTCAAATTTGACCTCATAAAATAAGTATGTTCTCTGCATGTTGTCAGAAATGACCTGAAATATGCCCAAAATGACTAGAAATGAGTCAAATTAGTCCAGAGCTCAAAAAATCCTCCTTAACTGTTCAAACCTTGTCCAAAAAGAGCTAATAGTCTAGGATGGCTGAGAAGGGTTAAAAAAAAATACTAAAAACAATAAAAGCACATCCAAAATGACTCAAGTCTGGCCTCATAAAATAAGTATATTCTCTAAATGTTGTCAAAATTTGTCAAAACAACACCCGAAACGTGTCCAAAATGACTAGAAATTACTGAAATTTGTCCAGAACTTGTTTAAAAAAATCCTCCTTAACTGTTCAAACCCTTTCCAACATGAGTTAATAGTCTAGGATGGCTGAGAAATGTTAAAAAAAATACTGAAAATGGATCTAAAATGACTTTAAAATGTCTTCAAACTATTTAAATTTCTTTAAAAACTAGGAATTACTCACAGTTCCAGTTTTATAAACATTGGTGGTCGTCAGCGGTGGATTTGTAGTCGAGTCACAATCAGCTGATGTAGTGTTCACTGGTTGTCATGGTTACAGTGACGCTCTGTTGCTATCTGGCAGTGATATAGAAATCTTTAACAAATCCGTGGATCCAGACTATAAGCTGCATCACTGATCAAATCTAATCATTTGGTCCTTGTGTCATTTCTGACCTTTCCTGAAAATTTCATCCAAATCCGTCCGTCTGTTTTAGAGTGATGCTGCACACAGACAGACAGACAGGCAGACAGACAGACAGACAGACAGACAGACAGACAGACAGACAGACAGACAGGCAGACAGACAGACAGACAGACAGACCAGTGTTGATCGTCACATAACTCCACTGCATTCCTTGGTGGACTAATAAAAACATTTAGGAAAGGGTTAATATTTTGACAGTATATGTAGATATTATGTTTATAAATTGTGTATTGGTTTAGGATTGCATACTGCACCTTTAGTTAATAACAGTTCTAATATATTAATATCAGGTATTTGAGGGCAGATATAAAAGTGAAGTTCGATGCTGCAGATTCCATTTCCTCGCGCACACACTGACAGAAACAGATGCGTGGTGTTTTTCACATGCGTTCCACACATGCGCCCAGAAAAGCTCCGACACCCGCTGCACATCCCATCCACTCCCGCCTTCAATCGTAAACAAACACACACGGACGCACACGTTAGATTGCCCACAATTTCCCCACCAATCAGACATCAAACGGCCGTGCGAGGGTTCCCGGACGCAGCTTTTGATCTGCTTGAATGGGTGTCATTCGGGCACACGCTGCTCCCATCTCCCTCCATTCGTCCCCGTCGCTGATTATCCGTCTTATCTGGAGGCCATCAGCGCCTGATTAGGACGTTCCCGACGTTCCATCTTTTGCTCTTTTGCTGCTGCAGGAATGTCCGTATTTCTGATGCTTGTTAAAGCGTTGGCTGCTCACGTTATTTTCTATCTGTGGCATGTTTTCCGTCTGTTACAGGTGCCATGAAGTTAGGATGTGTTTGGGAAAAGAAAACTCACCTTATAGCATTTTGGAAATATCCTGTTTGTCTTTGTGGTCGGCTGTTCTTTAACTCGGCAGACAAATGGTTGAATTTCAACCCTACACTGGAAAAAATGCCCCTTTGAAAGCAAGAAAAACAAACTTTTTTCAAGGAACTTTTACCTTTAAATAAGTGGAAAAATCTGCCAATAGAACAAGTGAAAAATGTCTTGGTAAGATTTCTTGAAATAAGATGTGATATTTAGAATATAGAGATCTTAAAATTAACTGGAAAACTTATTTTAAGCTCTATTTTACCAGGATTGTCAAGCTTAGGTGTCTTAACCCTCCTGTTGTTGTCTTCATTTACGGGCATCAAAAAATATTGTTTCCTTCTCTGAAAAAATCCAAAAGATCAGCAAAAAAAATAAAATAAATAAAATTCTGAAAATTTGCAAAACCTTCAGAAAGAAAATTCCAATAATTCCTTAAAAATTTCCTTCAAAAATTTTATTTAAAAAAATACCCCAAAATTAGCAAGAAAATTCTTGTAAATATTTTTTTAAAAATTAGTAAAAATCTTCCAAAAAATCCTAAAAATATCTAAAGTGATTCCATATATATCAGTAAAACTTCTAATATTTTCTTTAAGAACATTCACAAAAAATCAACCAAAATCCAGCGAAATTTTGCTGGATTTAGAATAGATTTCTTTGTGAATGTTCTTAAGAAACATTTTTAACATTTCTTTTTTTCCACCAAGAAATGTTCAAAAATTTCTCAAACATGTTAAAATGTGGACATCGGAAGTTTCACTGTGAAAATATATTTTTTTCCACATTTTCAAACTTTAAAACGGGTTAATTTGACCCACAGGATGACACGAGGGTTAAACTTATATTGAGTTTTCTTGTAAAATTCAACTCAAAACAAGATAATTTCAAGATTGTTTGACTTAACGAGATATTTAAGATGCATTGTCTTAAAACAAGTCCCTCCATCTGCTGAAATGTCTCTTGTTAAGTGAATTGATCTGAAATCAAGTGGGATGAGACATTTAGACTAAAAATAAGAGACTTGGTAAGATTTGGACTTTTCCCAACGTTCCATCTTTTCCTCTTTAGCTGCTGCAGGAATGTCTGTATCTCTGCTGGTTGTTAAAACATTGGCTAGTCGAGTTATTTTCTATCTGTCGCACATTTTTAGTCAAGTTAAGATATATATATATTTGTCTTTTTTTTTTTTTTTTAAAGAAAACTCACCCTATAGCGGTTTGGAGCTGTCCTGTTTGTCTTTGTGTTTGGTGGTTCTTTAACTCGGCGGTTGAATTTCACCCCCTAACGTTGGCAGTGACCCGGTCCAGACCAGAGTTTTAGAGTCAGCTCAACCTGCCAGCCTGGATTCCACTGATCAGCCAATAGGAATGCAGATTTATGGAGCGTCCAGTCAGGAGGTTTTTACACTTCATCCCTCTTTTACTGCTGCTCATGTCGCCAACGGTCAGCGAGGCGGTGTTTCTTTCTCCTGAATTTTTCCACTTCATTTCCTCTGTTTGGACTCATAGGAAGATTTAATTCAAGGAAATGTCGCATTTTACGGCTCTGTACCCATTTTTAGTTAGATTTTAGGTTTATTTGTGTCTCTTTGTTCCAGTCTCAGTGGTTTTATCCCCTTTATTTTTGCATCTTTGTTTAAACATCTACACATATAAGATGTAAAAAACAGATCTCGCACATCATTTATGACCTATACTGTAAAAAAAAAAAGAGACATTTTTAGCAGTTTATAACGACATTTTTTGAAACTGTCGTTTACAGATTTTTGTTAAGTTACAGATAATATCACAGAAAGAAAGTTTTATTCACTGGTTTACTTTTTAATTTGGCCAGTTTAAGATGTTTTAAACAGTGTCTTATTATAACTGCATGATTATGACAATGAAGTATTGAATTAAATTAACTGTAAAAACAACAACAAAAACAACAGGACATTTGTAAATAAGGTCCACTTTTTAAAAAATGGAAATAACTTTTTTTTTAAATTGGGATAAAATGGTAATTAGTTCTTTTGCAATGTTAACTACACTAATTTACTGTATTGAAATTATCTAAGAATATCATTGTTTTACAGATATTTATCATTTTTTGAATGAAAATTTGTGAAAAATGGTTCATAATTTGCTTTACTAATTATGTTCAGATTCTCATTGATTTGTGAAGTAAAAAGCAGAAACGTATTAATTTACATTTTGACTGTAAAATACAAAAGGAAAAAACAAAAACAGTTGAAAACTGTAAAACCTAACCACTTAAAAGAAAAATGTGTAATTTAAAAAATAATTATTAGTTCTATAGCAATGTCTGACTGTAAAATTACAGTTTTATTGTATTGAATCAACTAAAAATGTGATTATTTCACATATATTTGCTGCTATTTTTGTCTTGGCTGACTCTTTTGATTCTCTTTTTACTTGTTTTGTTGCTCAAATGTTCAGTTAAATTTGCATCTTTTAATGTCTTATGTAATTTCAGGCACATAAATGCTTATATATTATATTTAATCCTTGAGTTTTGTCCTTCAGTATTGTATTAAATGGTCCGTTTGTGTTCTCAGTCTGCCGCTGCCTTTTTATAAATTGTATTATAAACCTGAACCGAGGACGGAAGCAGGATCGATGGAGGCTCCAGAACTTTCTCGTGTTGATCTGATTAAAGCCAAGAAATGCGATCTATAAAAACTATCACCACGCTTTGTGACATTTCAAAATAAGAGTTTAGACGTATATGAAGAACTCAGGTGCTACACACGACTTAAAACTGCGTCTTCTTTCTTTGTTACTTGTTTCCTCCCGAAGGGGGCAAAAGTAATTGTGAAGTCTTTATTATTTCTGGGCCTTTCAAACGCATACAACTCTCTTGGGTTTTTTTTTTTTTTTTGATTTGTTCAGGAAAATGAGAAAAAAAAAGAGAGAAACGACACAATAACAGAAGGTATAGCTGATTTTCTTTCTTGCCTGGAGGCTGACTGCGTCCCATTTCCACCAGACTGGAAATAGGGGGAAATATCCTCCTTCCTCATTTTTTTTTCTGGTCTACATGACTTTCATTTCTTCATAGAGTCTCCCTCCTTATTAACTTCTGTCATATTCTCTTCCCACTGCTTTGTACCTTTCTATGAGCTGTGATATCATCGCTTCCTTAGTACCTAAAAAAAAATCATTATGTTTTCCATTTGTGCATAAAACACACAAAGATTGGTCTATAACTGAGGGACATTTGAAGTCCATGGGATATATCTGCATACATTTTTATTAAAAATGAAAAAAAGTATGTTTTTTATGTTCATTATGATCATGTCTTTACAAATTACAGGATTATTTATTATGGAAACAATCACTTATTAATAAAAAATGACTGGATGTCAGTAAAACTATGTGACAAAAAGCCTCGCAATTCTATACTGACCCATCTAGAATGACTTGAAAATGATACATAATTATGGAAAATTAGTCCAGAATGACATGAAATTTGTTTTAATTGACTCTAAAATTATCCCAAAGACACAAAAATGATCCAAAATGACGAGAAAAGATCCAAGCTGATATAAAACTTGTTGAAAATGGCAAGAAAACTGTCCACAACGACTCAGAAACTGAGTTCCAGAGTATGGGTGCAGAGTTGTTTAACTAATATACAAATAAACCATTTTGCATTAAATGTATATCAAAATAAACAGCAGCAAACGCAGAATGAGAGCGTTTTCTACCAGCAGTTTGTCCTCCATACACTGACAGCTTTATGTGTGACTGCTAACCTTTTTCTCTCCAACACCTCGTCATCTCAAAGCCTTTACATCCGTTTAACCTTGACACACTCTGAGCCTCAGAGGAAACAGAGAGAAACACACCAAATCAAAGATGATGGTTCATAAATCCCTGCATCATGTTGTGATCAGTCGGAGCAGATGGAGCTGTGTGGGCCGACGTGACGCTCGGACCGGCCGTGTAATAAGAGCACATATGCATATTTATGCACTCCAAACGCCATAAGCAGCACATTATATTATCGTCTGCGCTCACACACTGACATGAGCTGAGTCAGCCTCTCCAGCTTCTCCGTGCTGAGGAACCGGTCTTCCTTCTGTTGACCTAACGAGCTGATTCTACTCAACGGCTTCGACCCTCAGATTCTCTTTAGTCCACAGTCACAGAGCAGCAGGGATCAGCACACACTTTTTCTTTTCAGCTTACTCTTTTTATATTACTTGTAAGAAAAGTTCATCATCCTAAACTTTCCAGTTCGGCATTCGTCCCTCCGTACTTTTTACAGTCCTGGTCACCATCGTTGGCACCCATGAAAGTTAAATACATGATGTAGAAAATCTCCTTAAAAAGGGACTCTAGTGAAACCGCTTTAGTCTACAGACAACTCATGTTTGATGCTGGACACCAAATGATAAAACTACAATTTTAAAAAAAAAGCAATAGGTGGGGAAAAAAAATAGGGAAATTGGAAGATTTTGCTGTGACATTGGTGTCGGTACTCCCATTTTGACTCAGCTGCAATTAATCAGAAACTAGAGTCACCTGGTGATAAACTGTCAGCGCCCACATGACGTAAATTAGCCAATAAACGAGGACTTTAATGTTTTCAAAAGTAAAACATGTTTTTCTCTGTTCCTTTGTCACAACGGTGAAGACAAGGGAGCTTCTGAGGACATCAGAAGTGGTATTATTTGCAAATATAAGACTTCTAAAGGATATAAGGCCATCTCCAAGGACCCTGGTATCCCTGTTTTAAAGGTGCACAATGTTAAGTTTGCTAAGCATGGAACTATCAAGAACCTGCCTGGATGTGAGGGGAAGAGGAAAATTGATGAAGGAAGTCTTCAAAGGTTGGTACAAACTGTGGAAAAAAATACCACGTAAAACACCCAAAGACCCGAAAATGACTGAGATTGTCCAAAATGACAAAAGCCTAAAAGGGTTTTTAAATGTGCTCCAAATAACTTGGGTGTGTTTTTCTTTAAAACTGTCTTAAAATGTCAAGAACCTGTCTAACTACACTCAAAATTTGTCTAGGATAACGTGAATCTTGTTTAAAATGACAAAAATGTTTCGAAAATTTCTCAAAAAAATGCTCATAATTAAACAAAACTTCAAAATGACACAGTTTCCATCCAAATCACTTGATTTTTGTCCAAACCTACTTAAAAATAGTCAAGTTTGGCCCAAAATCTGACTAAAATTACTGTCTACAATGAGAAAAACTGATTTTAAAAAATTACGTAAGCAGTCCAAAATTTCTTGGAATGTCTCCAAAATGACAAAAACCTGTCTAACATGAATAAAAAACTTTAGTATAACTTGAAACTTCTACAAAATAACTCAAAAATCGTCCAAAATGACTCCGAAATTGTTCCACGTGGCACAAAACGTGTTTGAAATGCCAAAACCTTTAAAAAAATGACTCAAAAATGGTCCAAAATTTCTTGAAAATTGTTCAGAATTTATTAAAAAAAATTCAAAAAATCAAAATTAAACAAGACTTGTCCAAAATGACACAATATTCATCCAAATTCCTTGAATGTCGTCCAAACCTTCTTAAAAAAACGTTGACCTGGAACAATCTGGGGGTAATGGTTTGAACTCGTACCGTACGCTGCACACAAAACCACGCAGGGCTTCATGGACGAAGGCCAAAGAAGACCCCGTTACTGAAGAAAAGGCATAAAAAGGAACGACTGGTCTTTGCCAAAGAGTACCTGGACAAACCACAATCCTTCTGGGAAAATGTTTTGTGGACAAATGAAACGAAAATAGAGCTTTTTGGCAGCGCACACCAACAACAACACCCTACCAACAGTTCATCATGGTGGAGGATCCATAATGTTGCTGCATCTGGGACTGGAGACCTCGATCGCTTCACAGGAACCATGAAATCAGAGGATTACCAATTTTACAGCGAAATATGCTACCCAGTATAAGAAGACTAGGTTTTTGTCAAAGATCATGGGTTCTCCAGCAAGATAAAGACCCAAAGCACACACCCAAAAGCTCACAGGAATGGTTGAAAAGGAAAAAATGGAGGCAGCAGCAGTGAGTCCTGATCTCAGTCCCATCTAAAGGAATCCTGCAAAGGAAGATCTAGTCATCTATGAGCAAGAAGCTTCTGGATGCTCCATGAAATGTTTGGAGGACGTCATCACTGCCAAAGGGTGGACAAGCAAACATGAAGGAGGCCTGCCTTTGTTACTGTCCATGTCATTTTTTCTTTTCCTCTTGGAAATTACAAAATGTAAGTTGAAAAATAATATTTTTTGTTAAATTACTTTGTTGGACGTCCAATTACAAACTTTTGATCCTATGAATTTGGTACATTTCCATTTGTTTCTGAAGATATTGTCCAGGTTATAATTGTGGTGAGCTGTATGGGACCTTTTAGAACCTTTCATCTTCCTGTTGTCTGCTGAATTAGAAGGTTCTACAAACAATCAGACATCTTGAAAAGTAAAAAAGTGAGAAAAAAGCTGATCTCTGTTTTATTGTTCAGAAGAAATCCTCGCTGAAGTTTCCAGTTAATATATTTTAATATATTAAAACGTAGATCACGTCGTTACTTAACCGAGCGGATTCTCTCTCCTTTTATATCTTCCTCCTGGCATCTGGGCTCTATTAAAAACATATAATTCTCTAAAAAAAAGTACTAAAAATGCAGATCTGTGGGCTCTAACTTCACTCTGCTGTGATCTGACTTTTCTGCTCCACCCACATTACTTCCCTCCAGTTATTTAACATTTCACTCCGATCACATTTTCCTTTTCCTGGTGGACAGGTTAAAGAAAAATGGGATCAAAATTGATACGAAAGAAACTGAGATTGTCTTTTTATTTCAAATCGGGTGCTTACAGTCCATAAAATTCAACTTGATTGCCAACTATTTGTGCAGAAATGTGTGTTTGGCAAGAAGAAAGATGGAATTTCTCCTCAGCTAAACTGTAT
>NC_067127.1:722481-792481 GCF_021347895.1 Acanthochromis polyacanthus | reverse complement strand
CACTATCTCCCATCAGCATCAACCTCTGCATCCTGACATCTCGTTTACTTTGTGGGGTATCTGTGTCTCGGCCTGTCTGATAGCCGATGGAGCTTTAGATCAGATGCTGCACATGATTTTTCTTCCTTTTTTTATTTAATCCATACTGTAATGCAGACAGTAGTTGTGTTGTTTCAAATGAACCTACATGCCCCCATCCTGTCTGTAGTTATTATCTGCAGCAGCCACAATGATCCACCAGGTGTCAGTATATGTCTGCAGGTAACCAGTCCTACCTGGAGGAGCTTTAGGTAGCATTTAGAGAGAGTTGTTGATGGATTTGGGCTGAAGATGCTCCACTTGTTGCTGTAGTTTTACCTTTCAGAGCTCTAACTGGACAGCTGATGGAAACCCGTTAACTTTGTGTCACCAAGGAACCTTTTGCTTTGTTTAACAGAAATGTTTCTGGTATTTTACACACAACTTAATGCAGTTTTTTTCCTTACAACTTAACCCCTTACACTGTCACATGGTGTTAAACCGTGAAGCAACTTTCCCCTTCATATAAGGTCAATAAAATCACATTTTAATGCATATCTAGGAATCCAAGAATCTGGTAGGAACATTAGAAAACCAAGCTGGAACGTTGGATTGTTGATTTTTCTGCTTAAAATTCCTGTAGTTGGGCAGCCAGATAGCTCAGCTGGTTGAGTAATGTGGGTTTGATGCCAGCTCTGGGCCCTTTGCTGCAGGGCTTCCCTTCATTCTGCTCCCTGCTTTCCTGTCTGCCTCTCAACTGACCTGTCAAATACAGCTAACAAGAGGCCAAAAACATCTTAAAAAACAATTGTCTTCACCATAGTGTTTAGTGCTGTGAGATGACTTATAGTGTGAAGTTGCGCTGTACAAAAATATATAAATCAAGGTAAAAAAACTGAATTTCTCTTGTGATTAACAAGACAAGAGAAGTGAAAGAAACTGGGGTGATAATATACAAAAGAATGGGGAAATGTAATAGTTCCATTTAAAATCATCCAGCTTATTTTATCCACTTTAGAGGATTTTCTGTGATGATTGACATGGAGACAGAAAACAAAAAACCTGAAGAATCTGACCTGTTGTGGGTTTGTTCTTTATTATTATTATTATTATTATTTAACTTCTCTAAAAGCTTTCACCTCACCGCTAAACATGCTGTTTATGCTAGAAGATATTTTACTCTCGTTCTTGTTTGATTCTGAGCAGAACAAAGCTCAGCCTGTCTTCTAACCCTCTGCTCAGCTCAAACATCATGGATTGATGCTGCTTCCACAAATAACCTGCAGATCCATCAGAGCTCTTCTTATTGTGTAGCTTTGGCACTTTGTGAACGTGGCCTGGAGGCGTACGAATGTTTTCATTCTGCCTTGATGTTCCTCCTACTTCCTCAGGTTTCTCTCCATCTGTCTGATTGAAACTAGAGAAGGACTGTGCCAAGAGTAGAAAAAACAACCAAGAAGTCAGACCTCCGCAAACACACTAACTAGCTTCTTGGCACTGATGCAGAACTATTCAATTAAATCTCATAATGTACACACACCGAGCCGTCCTCTGAGGTGTTTCTTCCTCCACTGCTCGCCCTCCCTGCTCCTCCTGGAGGTGTTTGCATAGGGAAATGGTCCGTGAAATGGGTTTGATGGAATCAAACTCCATATTAAGACAAATACATATTTCATAGCAGCTGATGGACTGATTGATGGCGCTGCGTCTTCATTTCTCCAGAGATCTTTATCAGCAGCGGTAAAATGAAGGATCATGGCTCGGCTTGTTTCAGAGAGCAGAGGAGTTGTTCGCTCGTCGTGTTGTGACTTTGAAGGATTCTTAGTGTGAGTATCGGGGTGTACAGCGGCCCCTCGTCTATCGTGGTTCACCATTTCTTGCTGTATCGCGGGATATTCTGATGTATAGGTATTTTTAGGTATTTATTATTGGGACGAGCTATGATGAAGAATGACACTGGAGAAAAGATATCTGCATTTAATGCACTCTGCAACTGGCAGATGCTTTTATTTTGACAGATACAGAGAACAAAATTATAGTAAATGTGACAGGAAGTGATCAAACACACTCACGGTCATACACCACAATAATGACATTTAAACCCCCAACACCCAGAACTCCCATGATGCATTGCAGCACAACAGTTCAGTCACAGACCAGCTCTGCCATCAGTGCATCCATCCATCATCTATACACCGTTAAATCCTCATTACAGGGGGTGGAGTCTATCCCATCTGTCTGAGGGTGAAGGTTCACCTGGACAGGTAACAGTCTGTCACAGGGCTACACACAGAGACAAACAATCACACTCACATTCACACCTACAGACAGTTTAGAATCACCAGTTAACCTCAGCATGTTAGTGGACTGTGGGAGGAAGCTGGAGAACCTGGAGAAAAGCCACACATGTACAGGAGAACCCGGAGAAAAGCCACACATGTACAGGAGAACCCGGAGAAAAGCCACACATGTACAGGAGAACATGGAGAAAAGCCACACATGTACAGGAGAACATGGAGAAAAGCCACACATGTACAGGAGAACATGGAGAAAAGCCACACATGTACAGGAGAACATGGAGAAAAGCCACACATGTACAGGAGAACATGGAGAAAAGCCTCACATGTACAGGAGAACATGGAGAAAAGCCACACATGTACAGGAGAACACGGAGAAAAGCCACACATGTACAGGAGAACATGGAGAAAAGCCACACATGTACAGGAGAACATGGAGAAAAGCCACACATGTACAGGAGAACCCGGAGAAAAGCCACACATGTACAGGAGAACATGGAGAAAAGCCACACATGTACAGGAGAACATGGAGAAAAGCCTCACATGTACAGGAGAACATGGAGAAAAGCCTCACATGTACAGGAGAACATGGAGAAAAGCCACACATGTACAGGAGAACATGGAGAAAAGCCACACATGTACAGGAGAACATGGAGAAAAGCCACACATGTACAGGAGAACATGGAGAAAAGCCACACATGTACAGGAGAACATGGAGAAAAGCCACACATGTACAGGAGAACATGGAGACTCCATGCAGGAAGATCCAGGATGGATAGGACACGAACCGGGATCTTCTAGTTGCAAGCTGGATTAAGTTCATTTTGCTGTTTCTTACTATGAAATAGCGTTACTTTTAAACTGACAAATTAATAAGGAAAATATGTGTTTTAACCGTATTTAAAAACCACCACACCACTCTGCAGCCATCGCTGCTTTATTTTAATCATTTTTGCGGTAAAGTAAGCATTTTCTTGTCTAAAAACTCGAAAACAGTATAAAAAAGATGTAAAACATAATAATTAAAACCGAGTAAAAGAACATTAAATGTAAATAAAATGCGTAGCGTCCAGCGCTGGGCTCTGATTGGTTCCCAGTCTGTAGCAGCATTCAGCATCTGGTCCTTTCATGCAGACGTCTGATCCCTGTAGTGTTGCTCTGCAGTAAGTGGGGAGAGTTTATAAAGCCTTAAAATATCTATAAATAGTACAATAAACATGATCACTACTTCGTGGACTTTCGTCTATCAGGATGTTAGGTTCCAGGCCTCCGCGATAGTCGAAGGACCGCTCTGTTTTCTAGTTTCTGTGCTCCTGCAGCTCCTGTGTTCTTACCCGTGGCCACTAGGGGGCACCACTCCTCCACATGTGGACATCGTGTCCCTCTGTCCCCCCGGCTGTGGACAGAAACCTCCACTCTGTGAACTCACTGAAGGATGACCAGAAATGCGGCAGCAACACGTCCTGGATCCACAGTTAACCCTCAGAGGAGAGGCTGGATCTGGTTCCTGTTGTTGTTTCAGCAGAACCGGGCGGCCGCCCCGCCCCAGATAGCCCCTCTACCACCTTTCATTAACTTCAAACCCCAAATCCATCCAACTGGACCGGGCCACGGCAACTCTCTGCCGATGCTGGCGGTCACACCCCTCTGCACAGCCATAATGGGCCCCGGTACAATCGGGGGCCTCGTCAGCGACAGCATTCCGGGTCCTTCCAAGAGGCCGGCTGCCTGCAGGTCAGCAGCAGCTCCTGTTTGTCTGCTCGCTCTAAAAGGAAAGAATGTTTTCCCCCACAACACTGTTTGGGGGATTAAGGCCCATTCTGAGCGGCCCCGGGTCCTGCAGCAGATGTTAGCCAGGATAGCGCCGGTTGCCGTGCCGACGGTGAGCCGGCGGGATCAGCCCATCCAGACGACTTTAAGCCTGTGTACATGTATGGGATGGAAGGGGGACGGGCGGGCATGGGAAGGGCTGTGGAGGGAAACCTGTCAGAGTGGTTCAGCTGCACTGTCTCTGAGCGGCATCACACACATGGACCACAAACACAGGAGAACGTAGAACATTAAACACACAACACTAAACAACGTGGAACACAGAACATAAACCATAGAACACTGAAAAACACAGAACACTGGAGAACGTAGAACATTAAAGAACATGGAACACAGAACATGAACCATAGAACACTGAAGAACACAGAACACTGGAGAACGTAGAACATTAAAGAACATGGAACACAGAACATGAACCATAGAACACTGAAGAACACAGAACACTGGAGAACATGGAACATAAAACACAGAACCTAAACCATAGAACACTGAAGAACTTAGAACATAGAACATGGTGTCTTGCAGCTCACTGGATGGTTTCATATGTTTTAGGTCATACTTAGAATCTCTGACGTCCAGGATCTGCTCAGTGTTTATATTATTATTAAAATATGTTTATTGGGCTGCAGGTGTTCCACTGTAAATGAATTTGTTGTAAAACGTTCTAAACTATAATTCTGTGAAATAATTTACTGTTATTTTACAGATTTTCCTTGTTTTGTTAAATTAAAGATAATAACTAGTAAAATCACAGTAAAAAAGTATTTATTTACACATAAACAGTTAAAAATAAATTAAAATAAGCAACAACTGGCCACAACTGTAAATAGCATTTAGTTATTTACAGCTTTGGACTGTTACAAAAACGTATATGATTTGTTGCAAATAGCAGTTTGTTCTTTTATGTTTGGCCATAAAATATCAGTGATTTTTACAGAATTTAAATCTGGAAAAACTCTGTGTGTGTGTGTATACATACATACATACATACATACATATATATATATATATATATACAATTAAAAAGGGTAATAGTTGTGTTACAGATTTTCCTTGTTTTGTTTAATTACACATAATAACCAGTAAAATCACAAAAAGAAAGTATTAATTTACATGTTAACAGTTAGAATAAACAACAACAACTAGTTGTGCTACAGATTTTCTCAGTTTAAAACAAGTGAAGTCACAGAAAATAAACAGTAATTTACATGTTAATGTTAAAAAGAAACAGCCGAGCCCAAACTGTAAATAACATAAAAAATCAGAATGTGTACAAATGGAGATAAATATTAAAAATTACAATATTTACAGGAATTTTACAGAATCAGGATTAGCCACCATATATTTTACAGATATTTGCCATCATTTGAAAATAAAATGTGTATATTAAGAATGGAAAAACGGTACACAATTTTTAAAACTGTGATCATACAGATTTTCTGTTTATAATGTGTAAAAATCACAAAATATCAGTAGATCATATAAAAACAACAACAGCCAAAACTGTAAATAACATAAAAAATCTGAATGTGTACAAATGGAGATTTATTCTTTAATGTTTGACCATCAAATGACAATATTTTTACAGTATTTTAATCAGGAATAACTATCAAATTTTAAAGATATTTTCCAATATTTGAATAAAATGTGTATATTGTGAATGAAAAATTTTTCTCTGTTAATAATCTGTAAAATCACAAAATATCAGTAAAACCTGTAAAACAACAACAGCCATAAGTGTAAATAATGTCAGTATCCAAAGCCTATATGTTTATAAATGGTCCTACAGTATTTAAATCAGCAGAACATATCAGAATTTATTTGCTGTTACAGTATTTTAAACATGTTTTTGCCCTGCTGCCCATTAAAAGGTTTTCACGGCTTTTTTCTGGGATTTTTTAGTGTTAAACTTTTCTTCATGTGGTTGTTTAGTCAGAATAACTTTTTTATAGGACGTGTTGTTTTACCTGCTAATCTCTCAACTTTAAACATACACGATGAGCAAACATCGGCGGTGAAGCTCTTAAAGCTCCGTTCAGATCTCAGGTTGCTGCTGTTGTTTCTACATGCAGAATAACTTTAAACATACACGATGAGCAAACATCGGCGGTGAAGCGCTGAGATATCTCCGTTCAGAGAGGAGGTCTCCGGTTGCTGCTGTTGTTTCTGACACTCAGCTGTAGTTTCTGGCTAAACGCTGTGAACTGTTTGAGTTGTAGGCGTGTTGTAAGGCCGTTCGGCTGTTTGATGTGAAAGACGAGCTGTTCTCTCTATGTCAGGCTGGATGTGTTTAACATGGAGCCCGCTGGAGGCCTCTGTGGTCCTCAGAAGGCGTCTGACAAGACAGGACTCGACCCACAGCACATCCAGAGTCCCGCTATTGTCCCAGAACACAGCAGAAACAGAGCTGAGAACTTCCCTCTGAAGCTGTTTATAGCTGGGGTGTCCAACATGAGGCCCGTGGGCCAAAAGCGCTCCTCCAGTGGGTCCAAACTGTAAATTAATAAAACTATAAATTTAAAATAATTTCTACACCATGACAAGTTGTTTTGATCAGAAAGTGAAACACTAGATTGTTCATTGTTCTTTTGTGTCTCATTTTTGTAGTATTTACCTCCACCAAGGAGGTTATGTGACACCCGGCGTTTGTCTGTCCGTCTGTCCGTCTGTTAGCAAGATAACTCAAACACACCTGGGCAGATTCACATGAGATTTTGAGGGGATGTAGACTATGGTAAGAGGAAGAGCTGATTTAATTTGGTGGAAATCCAGAAAGGATCCTGGATTCTGGATCACTTTGAATTTTTAAGTATGTTTTAGTATGTGGTCCAAAATATGACAAAAACATCATAGGTTAGTATGTCATCCAACAAATTGGAGCAACGTGTCCAGATAGCTCAACTGGTTAAGAAGGTGATTCATAAACAGAACTGTGTCAGAGATGCAGGTTTGATTCCAGCTCATGATCCTTTACTGCATGGGTTTCCTGTTTTCCTGTCTATCCTTGGCGGAGGTCTGCTCTCTGAGTGCTTTTCTAGTTTGACTTGTTTTTGTTGTTTTTTTTAGTCTGACTTTTGTCTCGTTTTTGTTGTTTTGATTCTTGTTTTTTGTTTCCTGTTTGTCTCGCTTGTGTTTTTTTTTAATTTTGTGTTGTGCTTTATTTGTTGTTTTGTGTGTTGTTTTTTGTCTTGCTTGTGTAGTTTGACTATTTTTTGTCGTTTTGTTTCTTTTTTCATTTGTTCTTGTTTGTGTCATTTCTGTAATTCTTTTGTCTTGTTCACTTTTTGGTTGCTTTGAAAGTTTTTAATTAAATTTTTTGTCTGTTTTTTGTTTTGTATCATTTTATTTCTTGATTTTGTTGTTTTATGGCTTATTTTGTAACATTTTGTCTTGTTTTTGCCTTTTTGTTTCTTTTTGTAATTTTTGTCTCATTTGTGTAATTTTATCTTGTTTTTTCACTTTTTGACACTGTAAGTTTTTAATGACATTTTTTGTTTTGTTTTCTGTCTTTTGTCTCAGTTTTTGTCATTTTTTTCTTGATCTTGTCTTTTCTGCCTTATTTTTGTAACATCTTTTTTAGTTGTTTGTGTTATGATTTTGTCGTTTTGTTTATTTTTTTGTCATTTTTGTCCATTTTTTCCCTTTTTCATTTTGTGCCATTTGTTTTATTTTTTGTCATTCTGTTTCTCTGTTATGCTGTGATTTTACTGGTGTGGTCCACTGGAGATGGAACTGGGCTGAATGTGGAACCTGTTTGACAGCTCTGGTCTACAGAACGAGGCTGGGAACTACTGGACTTTATGTCAGAGTGAACAGCTGTGTGTGTGTGTGTGTGTGTGTGTGTGTGTGTGTGTGTGTGTGTGTGTGTGTGTGTGTGTGTGTGTGTGTGTGTGTGTGTGTGTGTGTGTGTGTGTGTGTGTTGGGTCACAGGCCGAGCCGTTCAGCTCCATAATGACTGGACTCTCTGAGGACCAGTGTTGGGCAGGGCAGCGCTGTTTTCACGCACGGCTGGATGTTTGGGCTTCCTGACAAATGGAGAACAGCCAGATGTGTGTGTGTGAGGTGTGTGTGTGTTTATGTCCTACAAACAGTTCTTATTCCGAGCTTCCATTCTGCTGATTTGAAGCCTCAGCAGCAGCTGGACTGACCTCCCCTCCTTCCTGCAGGTTAAACTATGAGACTCCACGCTGATAGAACTTTTCCCAGATGCCCAGAACGTGTCAGGAAACGTAGCTGGACAGAGGGCAAACATTAAGGCTTTATTTTTCATTATGAATAGTATCTTCCTAAATGTGATGATTTGCTGGCATTGCCAGGATTTTTACAGGTTAGTCAGACAAGGTGAGCAATTTGAATATATCTGATGAAAACTGTTCGTGTTCATTTCCATCCCCACCATCATACTGAATATTTCTTGGACCCTACAGGGGTGATAGTCTGACAGACGACTGCCTGGTAAGGAGTAGAAGCTAGGAAGGACTTTATTTCATTTGCAGACAGCAGAATACTGAGATCTGACAGCAGCATCCATCTCTGAGGTCACAGCAGAGCGAGCAGACCTCTGGTCCGATCGACCGCTCGGTGCCACGTCAACCTGTCAGAGAGACGGATCGGCAGAAGCTCCCGCTGAGAGGTGTCCGAGGTGTCAGGCCTCATCTGGGAGGTGACAGGCAGAGAGTGAGTCTGACGGCCAAATAAGACCACTGAGAAGTCTGGGGGACGTTCATGGTGACCTTTGGTTTGGCCGGGTCCATCTCGCTCTGTGCATCTGACAACAACTTTAAAAGAGCTCGTCCTCCTGAGCGGTGACAGGTGTGTTTCTGTTTCTGTCTGCCAGAAAAGGCTGGAATGGGTGGTTGTTTATTGCAGAGAAGCTGAGGTGGAGCTTTCTGTATGAAGTGGAGCTACAGGACGTTCTTCATGCAGACATGCAGACGACTTTATGTTCATATTTTCATCCACCATGAAGGTCAAAGTAGGTTCAGGTTATCCTGAACTAAGGATGTACAGGAGGTCTGTGACTTATGTCAGAGTTCTGTTCCTACAGATCAGATTGATAGGAGTTGTTTTTCGTCGTAACTCAGAACTCCGGTGAAAATGTGAACAAATCCGTTCCATGCATCACGACATCCATCAGTTCTTCATAAAGTCATGAATACCAACGACTTTCATGCATGTATGAATCATTTTACTGGAAAATAACAGAATATTGTAACAGACTGATGTTGATGTTTCCGTGTTTATTGTTCAGTTCCAGATTTACCTAATGTCAGTGAACGTACCATGTTTAGTTAGCTCACCTCTGATTTGTTTCTCATTTTTGTCATTTTGTGTCTCGTTTTTATTGTTTTGTGTCCTGTTTTTGTCATTTTGCATCTTATTTTGTATCAATTTGTGTCTGTTTTTTATTGTTTTCTGTCTTGCTTATTTCATTTTGTGTCTCGTCTTTGTCGTTTTGTTTCTTGTTTTGTTGTTTTGTGTCATTTTGAATGATGGACAGAGAGCATTGTGGGAGTTTAGCAGCAGTGGGCACCATGACAAAGACTAACGAGGAAGTTCATGACCTGAAATGTTCCACCTTTAAACTGTAGGAGCTTCAGAAGAAACCAGCCGGACGGCTTATAGAGACTTTATGTTATTTGAAAGGAAGTTTGTGTAAATTAAGGATTAAAATGCTAAGTTAATTTCATCGTATTGTACAGATTATCTCTGTTTTGTAAAAAATGCAGATAAAAACACGTAAAACCACAGAAAAAAGTAGTAATTTACACGTTAACTGTGAATAAACTGTCAGAACTGTAAATGAGGTCTTTATGAAAACTCTACAGTTTTGCACCGTTTAAATGAGAAAAAATGTTATTTTCCACATATTTGCCTTCAGGTTTTTACAGTATTCTGTCATTTTTTAACATATTTTTTTCTGATATCTTTGCCAGATTTTTACGGTTTTTATGGATTGTTTTTGGACATTTGAGAAGTTTGCCCTGTTGTGTTCAGAACTTGTTTCTGATGGATACTGGTGGACTTACAGCTGATTAGTTTTTAGTTTCAGAGAACTGAAGCTATAATAATAATATAATGATTGTTATGAAGCATTTTGTGTGTTTCTTGCCTCTATCTGCACACATGTAATATTTATTGAGGTGTGTGTGTTTGTGGTCAGGAGGTGAGGGTCGAACAACAGGAACCAAACAGCTTTAGAAGAAGAAAATCCAACAACATAAACAGAACCATGGTCAGTGTGACATGTGTCACCTTTACTGAGGCTCTGGGAGGACAATCGTCCCACAGAAGCTGTTTGAAGTCGGCCGCCGTTTGTTCTGCTGGTCTGGAGGTATTGTCTTTCCTTTCCCGGGGCGTAGCTTCAGGGCTTTTAGTGCAGCACTTGGTCGGATTAGGCCCATTAGCTGAACAGGAGTGAAAGACAATCATCGCTGCTTCACTGGAATCTGGTCTGAAAGTAGAAATCTTGAATTGTTAAAACATTTGATTGGTTTAATGAAGCCATAGGTCTGCTTCTCTCTCTCTCTGTTTGACTTTTCACACTCATTTTCTGCCTAATCAGGACCTGATTCCAGGTTTTCCTCCAACATGTCTTATATTTTCTGCTCTGTGTTCATCATTACTGCTGCTGTTTGTGTTTCTGCTCCAGGCGGTGGGTAAATACCTCTGCTGGGGTAAGTTTCCCCCTCCATTACCTCCTCTAATGACGTTTACACATGTGCTT
Organism: Acanthochromis polyacanthus; assembly: GCF_021347895.1. Taxonomy (NCBI): domain Eukaryota; kingdom Metazoa; phylum Chordata; class Actinopteri; family Pomacentridae; genus Acanthochromis; species Acanthochromis polyacanthus. The sequence goes on along the minus strand of NC_067127.1, from coordinate 781,609 downwards.
AGAAAACCTCTCATCTTTCTGTCGCTGTGTTCGTCTTTCTCTCCCTCACTTCTTCTACAGTCACACTGAGCACACAGGAGATGATATTATGTAGAAATGACGTTCTGTTATTTGCTCCTGGTTTGTTGTCCTGACTTCAGACAGTTGCTGCTATTCCTTTAATATATTCCCTTCATTAGGCTCAACTCGGCTTCACTGCTAACTGCTTATTAATCAGCATTATTTTAACTCGTTTAGCTGGAATTAGATGTTAATTTACATCTACAGGAGGTCCTCCACTTACATCACAGTTCTGTTCCTACTAGTTGATTTTGGCTGTAAATTGGAACTCTTGTGAAAATGTAAACAACACCGTTACGTGCATCACAATATTGATCAGTTTACGTTATTAGTACAGCTACAGTAACGACAGTCGTTTGTTCACACTGAAACACTGAAACTTTGTAGAAAAATACCGGTCAAAATGTAAACTGTAAAGGCTGGGTAATAGAATAGAATCACTTTATTCATCCCTGAAGGTAAAGTCAGGGTTATGCTCTCCGTACGAACAAGCCATGCAGAAATGAGGTGCTTGGAAATCTGCTGGAAAGAACGTGAGTGACTTTAAACTCCATGCAGCGTCTGCTCCCAACCTGCAGGGGGCAGTGTATCTAAACACACGTCTACCTGGTCTACTGTAGAACTAAACTAGAGTAGAAGAAGTCTGCCATCATTTACACCTCTTATAACACGGTATTTTACTGAATAGCTGCATTTCTGCACTTAGTTTAAAATCCACACCATGAGTTGTTGATAACCTGGTTACCATGGTGATCTCTGGTGATGAATCCTATAAATGTCTGGATTTCTGAGCTTCTGCTGCTGGAGCTCCCGTTCTTCCACGTGTCTCCGGCCACATAGTTAGAAAAATGTGGAAGTGCACGACATGGAAACTTTAGCTGGAGAAGGCGTGAGGGGGCGTGGCTGAAATGACCTCATGGACGCAGCAAGCATAAAACAAGCTTAAGTCTGACTGACGCTGGGATCCATCATGAAGTCAGTGAATGTAGCATGATCCAGTGTGGCAGGAAATGTAAACAAAGCTGTCTGATAGCACCGTGTGATGACTGTACTGTTCCACTGAACCAGTTCTGATGTAACGATGAACCGCCGTAAGTCGAGGACGTCGTAAACCGAGGACCACCTGTAGATGTAAAAGGCTCACATGCAGATAGAAAGCTGGCATCAGTGGGTTTTGGGTAACAGTTGGATAGATCGAGGAACATGTCGCCTCGGCTTTAGGGAATGTTCAGCCTGCATTCTTCACAAATATGAAGTTTTATATTTTAGAAACAAAACAATAAATCCAGTATTTGAGAAAATAATTGCCGGATTGGAAAGAGTAAAAAAAAGACTGATGCAGCTCTACGAACTTCTAGAACATCAGATGCTGTGTGTGGACATAGTCAGCTAGTTTCTGTGTTCTATATTTATTTCGCCCTTTGGATTTTTTTTTTCTCACTTTTGCTGCTAAATTTTACATCTGGAGGCGAAAAAGTAAAAGTGTGTCTTTCTGCTTTCCTTTGGACTCATGAACTTTTCAACTTCTCACCTCCTCCAACCTGAACTGGTGCTTCTAGTGATCTCCTGGTTTCTTCTGCACACACACACACACACACACACACACACACACACACACACACACACACACACACACACACACACACACACACACACACACACACACACACACACACACAGTGGGATTGCCAGCAGTCATGCCACTCTGTGTTCATGCTGATTGACGTGTCCTGCTGAACACGCCTACAGACGTGCATGCAGACTGACTGTACCTGTCACCTGCCTGAATAGTCTCACCTTTACCTCATTTTGTTCTACCTGTATTCTCCCTGTGCTGACAGCTCAATGGGCTGCTGTGGGGTTTGTGTATGAGTGTGTGAATGAAAGGTTCTGGGCCTGCTGCCTGGCGCCACTTCGCCCAGCAGACCCTCCGTCTTCTAATGGGACGGCTGGGAAGATATGCTGTGTGTGTGTGTGTGTCTGTGTGTGTGTGTGCACGTACTGTACACCTCACGGCACTTCCACTCTCTTCGTCCTCCTTTATCTGTTCTCAGCGGGTTGAGTTCTGTAGCGCCCGAGGTCCTCGACTAAACCACTGAAGTGACTGAAAGACAGACAGAAAAGAACTTGACGAGAACATGACTGGACCTCTGAGGCCACGTCAGTGACACCTAGAGGCTACGGCGTTTATTATGGGACAGCACAGAACAATGTAGACCTGACAGGCTGCTGGAGGAACAGCCCACCTATCAGAGCTCAGTTAAGAATGGAGTTGAGCTGCATTCATGGGAAACGCAGCCAGAGGAGTGAATGGAGTGTGTGTTTTCCTCTGTGAGTTTCTGTGATCATTCTGGAATCTAGTAGCTGTTAAAATGTCTTCTTTGGAACCAAAAAATGGTCAAAGATTTCCCAAAACTTTCACTGTGAAAATATTTATATTTTTCCACATTTTCAAACTTTAAAACGGGTCAGTTTGACCCGCAGGACGACACCAGGGTCAAAAGCGTAATTCTTCCTCTGGATGTCGGGTTTCATTTTTATCTGCAGCCTCAGAAACCTTTCTCTGATGCTTCCTTGGTTTTTCCACCAACTATCACTACAGCTGCTCCTCTCTTCAAACCAGTCACTGCTGTTCCACTCCAGACTGGTTCATGCAGACCTCCATCAGGCAGACTAACAGTATTATTTTTGCCCTGTTTCCAGAGTATGAACTGTTGAATTCAGGCAGAAGGTCCAGAGTCTCGCTGTGCAGCTCAACTGTTTTAAAAAGTCCTTCATTCCCTTTTTAACCATTAATGAGCAGATAAAATTACAAACACCTCCAATGTTGTTTTTAATGTTGTTTTGTCTTGTTGTGTGTCTTGCCTGGTTGTCCTTTTAAGCTGCTTCTGTGTCCTTTTAAATTGCCCCTTGGGGACAAATAAAGTTATTTGAATTGAATTGAAGTTAGCTGCAGCTACCAGAGGGATGTATAGGAGTGTGTGTGTATTTTAGGTTTTTCCTTATAATAATTTAACTTATTTATTATATGCCATGTTTTTTATGTGTTTCAGTAGCATGTGTTGTGTTCGTGTTGCAGTGCAGCTTTTGCTCTTTCTAAGACAAGTTTCTCCCACCGGAGACAATAAAGTAAACCTTGAATCTTACTGCTATCAATGCCCCAAAATGTCTCCACATGCCTTTGATTTAAAACTCAGATATAAAGAAACATAGAAAGTTACTTGCATTTTGTGATGTACCGGACGTTCACTTCTATGTTAAAGTCCTGCTTTTTAGCTTTAAAGGTCCCGTATTGTTCCCGTTTTCAGCGAGTCTTCCCTGATGTATCATGTCATGTTTCAGCTCTAAATACTGTAACGATAGTTCATAGCTCCATGTGTGTATAACTCCAGGTTTTAGGGCTGTTTTCCTCTAAGAAAAGAAAAAAAACAATGAAGCTGTGCTGTTTCTGCCTCCTGGCTGCTGGCTGCGTTCCAGACTGTACAGTTTTTCTTTTTATTTAAATGCGTCCTGCAGCTGCACTCACAAAGTTAGTTTTACTGTTTTCTGTAGTTTGCATGCAGCTGGAAGATACTGTTGTGTAATAATAATAATGAGTCTTTAACTCTGACTGTTGTGTTAAATGAGCTGTTTGCTCTCGGCGATTCAGGCTTGTTTCTACTCGCACAGGACACAGGAACATACTGCATCTAATTATATGGGATGGTACTAAGGATGCTAGAACACAGCCGTCACAGTTTAAGCTGAATGACTGTTAGTTAGTGAGGTGTTACAGAGCACCAGGGTAAGTTTTTACTGTCTTGTTTAGCAGGAAGGCTGATCATAAAATCCTTCACTTCAGTGCTTCCCTTTCATTCTGTGTATGAGACGTGTTCTCACAAGACAACGTGCTGCATTTCCTGCTCCTCATCTCAAAAGTTGAGGTTTCAGCAACTTTAATCAAATGTGGAGCACTGAGCATTACACAACTTTTAGGCTTACCATTTTTAATCCAAAATGAGGACAGATCCAGCAGCTGGCCAGCTTATCTCACATAAAACACACACCTAAATAAGTTATGAGAGGATGTGAGGAATGGCAGGACGATACAGAAATCTGTAACAAACATCTATCATCTTTATCTTAACAGCTTTTATTTTTCACCTCCCAGTTTATAACAATCACAAAACACACAAAATGGAGCTTTAAAGAGTCATTAAACAGAGAAGAACTAGCAGAGCTGCTTTCTGATTTAATGTTTTCATCCAGAGACTCATCGTAGTTTAAAGCATTAATTCCTGTTTACTAATGAAGCCAACAGTTGTGTCACAGCTATATCTATGACAGAGGAAGTCAACACATAAACATGACTGGAGAAAATACACTTTCCAAGGATTTATCATCTCCAGTGTCCTCAAAACATGAGTCAGAATCATCACAATTTATTTTCAGTGTCGGCGTCATGTAGCAGTAGCTGGGAGAACATCCTTTCCTTTGTTCCAGACTGAAACTGCTGATGTTGTTTTGCTCAAATTAACTACAGAAGGTCCTCGGCTTACGACGTCCTCGACCTATGGCGTTTCATTGTTACGTTAGAACTGGTTACGTGGAACTAGTTGATGAGCAGAGCGGATGAATACGTCATCACGCGGCGCTATCAGGCGGCTTTGTTTCCATTTTACGGTTGTACTCCACCTTGGATTGAGCTACATTCACTAACTTTTTGCCTTCATTATGGCTCACAAGTAGCTCAAGTTGTAAAAACAGGTCAACACATTCTGTTATCTTCCAGTAAAATGATTCATACATGCTTGGAAGTTGTTGGTATTCATGACTTAATGAAGAACTGATGGATGTCGTGATGCACAGAACGGCTTTGTTCACATTTTCGCTGGAGGTCTGACTTGTGTCGGGCCGTAGGAACAGAACTCTGACGTAAGTCAAAGACTTCCTGTATGTATAGACTTCAACCCACCACTCACTTTTTAAAACCAGTAGTATTTCTGTCTGAGTCCATTGCCAGTCGTCTACTTCCTGTTTACTTCACTACTGGAACTGTGCTTTGCTCTGTTAACATTTTTCACCATTATTAAGACTCTTATTGGGTCTACAGTGTGATAGAGAGGACCGTCATGATTCTGACTGTTCCTCAGAGTTTACGCCAGACTCTGTCTTATCTGTTCTCTCAGCGGTTACAGCCCATAATATGCATTAGAGTCCTTTCAGTGCTTGGATTCTTTGTTTTGTGTCTCATTATGTCATCCTTTCTTCAGAGGCTTGTTGGTTTCAGATTTTGTCCACCTTTCTGTGCTCTGATGTGCCACTGAGAGCTGGAGGACTCGTCCCTGAAGGATAGAGTGGAGATAAGAGTGTGTGTGAGTCCGTGTGCACGAGTTCATATGTATGTTAATGTGTGCATGTGTACATTTCCTCAGGTATGAAAAGATAGGCGAGTCTGCACCATGCTGTACGCTCCTTCCATGCATACGTATGTGCTCGCGTGCGCTACGAGTTCACATATCAGAACTGTGAGAGATTGGAGCGTGCAGCGTAGGCCTGATCTGAGTGTGTTTACTGAAGACATGAGCGCACGTGTTCATGCAGTCTGTCACTAAGACTTGGCACCAACTCCAAGGAAAATATGCACTCACAATTACACACTGTTACCCTACCTATCTCTCTCCCAGGATGTACCTTCTGGTCCGTCTTTGTATGTTCTTCATGTTTGCCAAGTTTCTCTCTGAGAGCCAAAACAAGACCAGGCAGCAGCCGAGCGTCTGCCAGAGATAAAACTTGTGGAAAAAAGTCAGAAAATTTGAAGCAGTGTCCTTTGAGAGAGACGTGACTGTAAGGAGTGGAGGAAGGACTGCAGGAGAGAAAATCAGAAACTGAAATACTGTCCTTTGAGAGAGACAAGACAAAGAACGAGGAGAGGAGAAATTACCCGGAAGAGAGAGTGAAAGCTTCCAGACGGGGTCAGAAAGCTTAATGCATTTCTAATAGGAGCTACCTGAGAAAAACATGGAGACAAGAAGGAGGAGAAAAGATAAAAGGCAAGAGACAAGTAGGCGGAGGGACGATAAGTGGAGGAACATGAGGGGAAAAGAGAGAAAAGGAAAAACTGACAGACAAATTTACACCGAGCAGGTGAGGAGAGAACGGAGGTGAGTGTGTGTGACGGTTAGTGCACGTTGGTGTGTGTTTAGTGCACGTTGGTGTGTGTTTAGTGTGTGTGTTTGGTGTAGGTGTGTGTGTTTGGTGTGTGTGTGTGTGTTTGGTGTGTGTGTGTGTGTGTGTGTGGTGTGTGTGTGTGTGTTTGTGTAGGTGTGTGTGTTTGGTGTGTGTGTGTGTGTGTTTTGGTGTGTGTGTGTGTGTGTGTTTGGTGTAGGTGTGTGTGTGTTTGGTGTAGGTGTGTGTGTTTGGTGTGTGTGTGTGTGTTTGGTGTGTGTGTGTGTGTTTGGTGTCGGTGTGTGTGTGTTTGGTGTGTGTGTGTGTGTTTGGTGTAGGTGTGTGTGTTTGGTGTAGGTGTGTGTGTTTGGTGTGTGTGTGTGTGTGTGTTGGTGTAGGTGTGTGTGTGTTTGGTGTAGGTGTGTGTGTGTTTGGTGTAGGTGTGTGTGTTTGGTGTGTGTGTGTGTGTTTGGTGTGTGTGTGTGTGTGTGTTTGGTGTAGGTGTGTGTGTTTGGTGTAGGTGTGTGTGTGTGTTTTGTGTAGGTGTGTGTGTGTTTGGTGTGTGTGTGTGTGTTTGGTGTAGGTGTGTGTGTGTTTGGTGTAGGTGTGTGTGTGTTTGGTGTAGGTGTGTGTGTTTGGTGTGTGTGTGTGTGTGTGTTTGGTGTGTGTGTGTGTGTGTTTGGTGTGGTGTGTGTGTGTTTGGTGTAGGTGTGTGTGTGTTTGGTGTAGTGTGTGTGTGTTTGGTGTAGGTGTGTGTGTTTGGTGTAGTGTGTGTGTGTTTGGTGTAGGTGTGTGTGTGTTTGGTGTAGGTGTGTGTGTGTTTGGTGTAGGTGTGTGTGTTTGGTGTAGGTGTGTGTGTTTGGTGTAGGTGTGTGTGTTTGGTGTAGGTGTGTGTGTGTTTGGTGTGGTGTGTGTGTTTGGTGTAGGTGTGTGTGTGTTTGGTGTAGGTGTGTGTGTGTTTGGTGTAGGTGTGTGTGTGTTTGGTGTAGGTGTGTGGTGTTGGTGTGTGTGTTTGGTGTGGTGTGTGTGTTTGGTGTAGGTGTGTGTGTTTGGTGTAGGTGTGTGGTGTGTGTTTTGTGTAGGTGTGTGTGTGTTTGGTGTGTGTGTGTGTGTTTGGTGTAGGTGTGTGTGTGTGTGTGTTTGGTGTAGGTGTGTGTGTTTGGTGTAGGTGTGTGTGTTTGGTGTAGGTGTGTGTGTTTGGTGTTGGTGTGTGTGTGTGTTTGTGTAGGTGTGTGTGTGTTTGGTGTGTGTGTGTGTTTGGTGTAGGTGTGTGTGTGTGTGTTTGGTGTAGGTGTGTGTGTTTGGTGTAGGTGTGTGTGTGTGTTTGTGTAGGTGTGTGTGTGTTTGGTGTGTGTGTGTGTGTTTGGTGTAGGTGTGTGTGTGTGTGTGTTTGGTGTAGGTGTGTGTGTTTGGTGTTGGTGTGTGTGTTTGGTGTGTGTGTGTGTGTGTTTGGTGTGTGTGTGTGTGTGTGTTTGGTGTGTGTGTGTTTGGTGTAGGTGTGTGTGTTTGGTGTTGGTGTGTGTGTTTGGTGTGTGTGTGTGTGTGTTTGGTGTGTGTGTGTGTGTGTGTTTGGTGTGTGTGTGTTTGGTGTAGGTGTGTGTGTTTGGTGTAGGTGTGTGTGTGTGTGTGTTTGGTGTAGGTGTGTGTGTTTGGTGTAGGTGTGTGTGTTTGGTGTAGGTGTGTGTGTTTTGTGTAGGTGTGTGTGTGTGTGTTTGGTGTAGGTGTGTGTGTTTGGTGTAGGTGTGTGTGTTTGGTGTAGGTGTGTGTGTGTGTTTGGTGTGTGTGTGTGTGTTTGGTGTAGGTGTGTGTGTTTGGTGTGTGTGTGTGTGTTTGGTGTGTGTGTGTGTGTTTGGTGTAGGTGTGTGTGTTTGGTGTAGGTGTGTGTGTTTGGTGTGTGTGTGTGTGTGTGTGTGTGTTTGGTGTTGGTGTGTGTGTTTGGTGTGTGTGTGTGTGTGTTTGGTGTGTGTGTGTGTGTGTGTTTGGTGTGTGTGTGTTTGGTGTAGGTGTGTGTGTTTGGTGTAGGTGTGTGTGTTTGGTGTGTGTGTGTGTGTGTTTGGTGTGTGTGTGTGTGTTTGGTGTGTGTGTGTGTGTGTTTGGTGTGTGTGTGTGTGTTTGGTGTGTGTGTGTGTGTGTTTGGTGTGTGTGTGTGTTTTGTGGGCTGTGATGGCCTCGTGTCAGTCACCCCATGGCAGCTCTTTAACCTGTAATTTATCACATCAGTCTCCATGCCTTGATGGACCATCGGCTGCTGACAGCGCTGCCTCTGGCTGAGTGTGTGTTTGTGTGTGTTTGTGTGTGTTTGTGTGTGTGAGGAGAGAGAGTTAGACCTGTGAGCGAGGATTCTTCAGATGTCAAACAGACTGTCTGTAGCCTGCCTTTGCTTCTTTTTGGGCTTTTGTTGCAGTGAAGCTCCACGTCTCACCCAGTGGATGAGGATCAGGATAGTTTCATGTCCTCCATCTGTAGTGGAATAAGCTGCATCTGTTAGTGAGCTTCTATTAATAAATTACCTTCATTAAACAGTGACCTTTTCAAGAAGCCACTCGTTTGTGCTAATTGCTGCCAGTCAGTGATGCTTACAGCCGAGATAAACTCCTGCACTCAAGAACTGAAGTATTTCACATTTAAAGATGTCATAAAATCAAACACTTTAATGAACGCCTCTGGTGGAAACGAACTCTGAAGAATATCGTTGAGCAGAAATCTTTGAAATGAATCTTTGTGGGTGGAAAAGATGGAGTTGTTAAAATGACTTGTAGCTGTAGTTTGGCTTCCAGCCGGCTGCTGTCTAGGAGAACGTCCTCATCATCTCCACAGATCCGGCCCAGAACATCTCTGATGCTTCCAACCAGAAGTTCTCAAACTTGCCGATTGAGGTCAAGGGCTATGATAACCGCTTTGTAACGGAGATTGACCCAAGCCTGGATGTTCTTCTTTGAGGAGAACATCCTCAGTATGAGCTAGAAGATGATGCAGGAGGCCATGAGGGCTTTCCCTGGTAGTGATGAAGATCTGTGCAGAAGTCCTGAGGGTAGTAAAAGAAATTAACTTCTCCGTGGTTGTTTTTGTTGTTGACTGGAGGTACTTTCAGGTTTATTAGTGGACTGCTGGATAACGGGCATGGAGGAGAAGCTTCTCTCTTTATTTACGTAACAAACCCAAACCTCTCTATCAGTGTTTGGTACTTAAAGGCTCACATTAGGCATACCTATATTTTCTACATGTACAAACATTACCAACAGTACTGTATATTTATTTATAGATGTTCTCTGCATTTACCTCCTCAGCTGCTGTCATTAAAACTCCATCATATCATAAAAAACTGAATCTGTCGGATTGTGAGATGGAGCTTTCATTATCATTATTCTTCCTCAGAGGAGGTTTCTAGTTTGAATTACTCATAGATTAGTTTTATAGTGCTAGAGAATTATAGGTGAGCAGGTGTGCTGGAGCTGCAGACAGATCCCCACATTCTTCATGAAGCTGCAATGAAGTTACATCTACCACTTTCTGAAAATGTCTACATTCAGTACGTTATCATAAATTGACCACTTCTAATGATTGCATGTTCAGATCAGAGCGTTCTGACGTGGAGTAGACTGTACCTTTCCTCTTAATTTGGTTGTTTGTCTTTAGTTAGTTTGAGATGTCAGAAGAGTGATATGATGCGAGTCTAGTTAAGTTTTTGTGGAGTATTTTTAGCATTGGTAGTGACGGTGTTTATACTCTCCCTAGACAAACCACTCTTTCATTAACCTGCAGAATCAGACATGTGTCATTGTTGGACATGATATAGAAGATTTCTGGCTTCATCAGTCTCTGAGTGTGACGGCTTTCTGCTACTGAGACGTAGGTCACTTTAGATGTTCCACGTTGTGAAGAAAAAGACACTCAGAGTTGTCTCTCAAGTCAAAGCGGATGTTTTATTTGCAGACAGCAGTCAACATGAACAGAGTCTGAAGAAGTGACTGATAATATTTAAAATAGGTTAGCTTTTATACAGACACATGGACCAGTCCCATTACCATGGGCTACAGGACGTTGGTTTCGCTGTGAGATTATCAGCTTCAACTGCTGCTCAGAAACCAACTTGTTGTATTTTCATGGTCAAAGTTAATAATGGAAATTTACCAAGTACTTTGGGTTATAAGAGTTCTCAGTCACACAGTTATACAGTAGTTTGAAATCATAAAGAGCATTTAATCATAGTATTATTATAATTTAATCACTCATTTACCCATACAGCAGCAGTGACAGAGGGAGCTACGTCTAACACCTCATAACCTGCTTTATTTATGATTTCCTGAACACTTATTATTCTGTCCATGTGTGATGATAATCTGTGACCTTTAATAATAAATAAAACACAGAAAACTAATGCACTTAAGGTACAAATGGGAATAAAAAGTTGCTCCTGATAATCCAGGGAATCCTTGGATTTCTTGTATACTTTTATATTTCTGTGGGTCAAAAATTGCTTCTAAATTTGTTTGATGAATCTCCATAACAAATGATGCAGTAGGGTCTTTATATTTAATTAGTTATGTTAGTGTCCGTTAATAATAAAAACATAGGGTCTTAGCTCTTTTATTATCTTAGTTTGGTTCATCTCCATAATCAACAGTGTAGGATGTCGTCCTTCATTCTAGAATTATTTGGTAGAATTACAGCTTATGTAATTTTTGTAGTGTTGATTCCTAATATGTAAATTACTGAGGTAAAATTAGACTGTAGAAAGCACTATAGAGTCTTAATCCCAACATTTAAACCTGTGAGTTTAATTCAAACAGTAATCATTATTAGTTTTTACTGGAGAGCAGCTGCTGTTTTCTAAAATAACGGTGATTTGACTTTCTATCCTTTTAGTCGGGTGCTGTAGAGATCAGGAGATATCAGTCCTCCTCCATCAGGTCCAGGATGTTAGAAACAGTCAGACGGTCCTGGTCAGTAGCCGGACTCGGTTTGTCCTCGTTTACAGTCAGATGTGGAGAACAAAAGCTGAGTGTGGCTTCTGTTAGTTTAAATAAATGTCTGAGGAGTGAGATGTGACCGCTGTCCTCACATCTTAGAAAGGCTTTCAATGCTTCTCCAGTCTCAGATAAATATTTACTTAAAGTTCTGCCTTTTCCTTCTATCTCTGGTGCACACACACTCATCTGTCCCTCACAAAGACACACACACACTCATCTATCCGTCACAAAGACACTTCCTCTGCGCTCAGTAACACCCAGAGGGGACAGCAGAGCTGCAGAGAGCAGACAAGGTCGTACTTCCTGTGGACTGTCTTTGAAAGAGGAGTCGTGTGTTTTCCCTCCCGTCCTTTGATGCTAAAGCAGTCTCTTTAGCGGTGTAAAGACAGACGACAATAACCTAGACCCCTCCCAGCCCTCCCCAGCCCTCTGTATGCAGACTGTACCCCCCCACAGCGCTCTGCAGGAGGACAGGTAACCCACAGCAACCCCAGCCAGGATCCAGAATGAGTGTGGCAGATGTCCAGGACCTGAGCAGCATGCCGGGTGTGTGTGTGTGTGTGTTTGTACTATATGCATGTGTGTGTGCACGTGGAAATGTGTTGTAGTGAAAAATGTGACGTCCATATTAAAAAGAAAATGGGGATTATAATATAGAGGAAGTGGACAAACGTGGGAGTCAGGTGGAAAACTGAAGTCACATCGTCACAGGCTGGGCTTCGTTCCCCTGCCGGTCTGTGGGCTCTCTGCAGCTGCTAATCAGTGGATTGGTCACAGCTGTGGGAGCCCCACACCTGTAGCGCATTTCCATCTGCTGCTATAACGACCGGCAGCAGGAGACGGGGATCGTACTGTTCAGTTCGAGGACAGGCTCGAGAGGCACGAGTCCATGAGAGTCCACCAGCCGCCGGAGCAGCCAGCGTCCCCCCCCCCGTCATCCTTATGTGAAGGACTGGACCCCTGCCGCCCGAGCCAAGAAGGGCGTGGACCTTTCCCCCCCTGAACCGCCCCGACCGGCCGATGAGGGCCACCCAGACTGCCGCTCTCTGGAGCCTGACCCCATCCCCTCTGTTCTGCTGTGAGCGCTGGCGATCGTTAATATTTTCGCTGTAATAAGCTAAGTTGATCTTCCTTCCGCTGTTCTGAGTGGTCTCTCAGTGGTTCCAAAAACTGCTTACACTGTGACACACATGGACCTTGAAAAGTCACAAAAATGATCCTGTACAGTCATGGATGAAAGTATTGGCGCCCCTGGAATTTTTCCAGAAGATACACCATTTCTCCCAGAAACTGTTGCAATTAGAAATGCTTTTGGTAAATACGTGTGAAACGTACCTCAGATAGCACCAAGAAATAGTTGGAGACGAAGTTCTGGAGTGTTCTGAAGTGGCAGCAGTGAGTCCAGAAGGAACCCTTAAATTCTGAGAGACCTGGAGCAGTTTGCAGAAGAAGAGTGGTCCAAAACCCCATCTGAAGGTGGAAGAAGCTTGCTGATGGTTATAGGAAGCGACTGGTTTCAGTTTTTTCTTCCAACGCGTATGAAAGCAAATATGGAGTTGAGGGTGCCAGTATTTTTGTCTGGCCCATTTTTTGAGTTTTGTGTAAAGTTATGCCAATTTTATCTGTTTTCTTCTGCTTTTTTGTGTTTCTCCAATGTACACCAGGGGAATAAACACCAAAAACATTTGTAACTGCAACAATTTCTGGGAGAAATGGAGTATTTTCTGAATACTTTGGTCCATGACTGTATATGTAAGATGTGTGTGTATAATGGATGTGATACATGGAGTCATAGATAAAATAAAAATATGTTCTGTCAGTGGAGGAGGACTTAACTCAATATCCTTTACATTCATGTAGCAGAAGGATATGAAAAAAATGAAGAGAAAAACATACAAAAAACCAAAAGGACAGACACTACATCCACTCTACAAACTGAAACCACAAGTACGACCACATGTACAGGAAATACAGTTTTACTTTAAATGTGGAGGCAGCAGAAGGAACTAAAAGTAGGAACACTAAATTAGGATCCTACACTGTAAAAAACAACAACAACAAAGCAGCTATAAAAACCCAGACAGCAAGGGTGTCAGAAAAAATACTTTCATAAACAGCGGAGTGTTCAGAAACTGAAAAAAATGGCAAATATCTGTAAAATAATTGCATTTTTAGCTGACTTAAATACAGTTAAACATCTTATTTCTGCAGATTTTTGAGGTGGACTTTATGTACACTGATTTGTAATTTATCAGAAATCTGAGGATAATAGTTTAAAATAATGTTTGCATTTTATATGCATCGTTTTTATTTTATGTAATACAAACATCTGTAATTAGTATGTGGACTCACCTTTTCTACATTTTACTGGTGTGATATTTATAAAACAGATAAAAGCTGTTCATGAAATTTGTTGAGAACTGTTAGAAAATAAAAACTGTTCATTTTGTTTATTTACTCGGTGATCTGCTTGGTAGTCGGTAAATAGGAGTCAACTCTCGGGCTTCGTGTGTCGGAGTAAACACAGAACTCTACAGTCTTCAGATAAACATGCTGATGATTTTTCCAGTGTAGAAGCAGGAATGGACTGATCTTCACTTATTATTTACCTTCATCCATCAGAAGATCCCTCATCCTGAACTTCCAGTCTTTGGGAACGTCTCTCAGCTCCATCCATCCAGCTCCACAGGCCTCATGAGCTCCCATCATTCTAGCACACATTCACCCATTAACTCTCTCATGTTCTGTATCTCCATCAGCCTCCTTGATTCTTCTGTTCTTCCATAAATTCGCTGAGACCTGACATCTCCTCAGAACAAGGTCTGGAGAACTTTTATGCCGTCCAGAGGGGCAATAACTGAATGAAAGCTGTCTGGAATGAGGTTTTCCCTCCAAAAGGGCTGACTTCCTCTAAAAGCTGGTTAGGAGAGGATGAAAGAATCCTCTTATGTCAGTAAACTCGTTACGCTGCCGCTGCCATGCCATGCTAGCCCCAGCGTTTCCATGGCACCCGGCGTTATCTGCTCGGGTTTTTGTTGGGACTTGTAGTTTTGGGGGGTTGAGTGGCAAAATGAGATTTTTTCCCCCCCACACCAAGAGGAGCAAGAGGGTAAAGATAAGAGAGAGTCGCTCTCAGCGTTAAGGAGAGAAAACAGGAGGGAGAGCTGGAGAAATGAGCGGCTAACACAGCAATACTGCTGCTCTGAACAGAGATCCTAACATCCTGCAGGGAGCTGACTCCTCTCATAAACCTAATACTGACCAGAATTCATCCCTGGATGATGTCAGTCAGCAAATGTATGTAATCTGACACACGCTAGGCTAATATTCACTCTCATTCTAACTGTAGATTATATGTAGGGGCATGAAGAAGATCTTAGTCACCTATAAACTCCTGAGAACAGAGGGAAAAGAATCTTGACTGATGGATTTAAAACTAAGCTGAAGACCCACTTGTTTACTGCTACATATGGATCTTAAATGGTTTGTTTTGCTGGTGTCTTTTTTATGGTTGTTACTGTTTTGATCTGTTTTTATTGTCTTTATGTCTAGGTACAGCACTTTGAGGACCAACAACCTCACACATGCAAACAAGCCTGCATCTTCACTTGTTCCCCATGTTTTGCTTTTAGGAGGCAGCAGATGATTATTGACACAGTAGTCAGAGCGAGTGTCTTTCAGTTACATCTTTTAGCCAGAATCTGGTCTTTTCTAAACCATACCGACCTTGAAAAAGCCGTTCATGCTTCTATCCGCTCCAGACTGGACTACTGCAAAACACTTTAACACCTCCCAGTCTTCTATCCACCGCCTGCAACTGCAAAATGCTGCAGCATCTTTTAACAAACACATCATCTCGGTCCTTTACCCGTCACTGGCTTCCAGTCCAGTCCAGAATTCTTTTCAAACTTGTAATGTTCGTCTTTAAAGCTCTCCACCTTATTTATCTGAGCATTTAACTGTATGGACCAATAAAGACCTCTGAGGTCGTCTGATCAGCGTCTGCTTGTTCTACAGAGATCAGAATATAAAACCTGGAGTGACCACATGTTCTGTGTAGAACCCATGATCTGGAATCAGATCCACCATCACTGCCCTGGGTCTGTTTAAACCGAAGCTCAAAACCTTTCTAATACCTAGCATGGCATGGTGACATTTTATTTTGTCTTTATGTTCTGGTTATTAGATGTATATTTTAGTGTTTTTCACTATTATTTTTATTGTATATTTTGCTGCTGTCTGTGTTTAAGTTACTGTAGTTTTTTAAGTTATTCTCTTGTTTTACTGTGAAACACTTTGGTCACCGTTTGGGCTGCTGTACAGGGCTATAGAAGTAAACTCTGATTGATTGATTGATTGATTGATTGATTGATTGATTGATTGATTGATTGATTGATTGATTGATTGATTGATTGATTGCATACAGCATATTCTGGCCTCATGCCTGCACTCTTTAAGGTGCTCTATTGGACTAATATGTGGTTAATCACTGTGCTGATGCTCTCAGAACATCAGACTAGTGGTCGTAAAAGTTGTGACAGCTCTGGGAACTAATGTCTGATTGATTCCTCAGTGGAGAACTCCATTATCACATGAACGTCTTGGGTGGTTGAAATCACAGGATGCTGATCATAGACAGAATAAAACACATCAACAGCCATCAGTACCTCAGAGTAAACCCCACTGAGTGATCTGGAAGGAAGCAAACAGGAGGACGAGTTATCTCTGGAGGATAAAGAGAGTCATAAGTAGGAGGAACGTAGATCTGCTCTGTTCTTTAGGAGGAACGTAGATCTGCTCTGTTCTTTAGGAGGAATGTAGATCTGCTCTGTTCCTTAGGAGGAACGTAGATCTGCTCTGTCTTTAGGAGGAACGTAGATCTGCTCTGTTGTTTAGGAGGAACGTAGATCTGCTCTGTTCCTTAGGAGGAACGTAGATCTGCTCTGTTCTTTAGGAGGAATGTAGGATCTGCTCTGTTCTTAGAGGAATGTAGATCTGCTCTGTTCTTATTTAGGAACGTAGATCTGCTCTGTTCCTTAGGAGGAATGTAGATCTGCTCTGTTCTTTAGGAGGAATGTAGATCTGCTCTGTTCTTTATTAGGAACGTAGATCTGCTCTGTTCTTTAGGAGGAATGTAGATCTGCTCTGTTCTTTAGGAGGAATGTAGATCTGCTCTGTTCCTTAGGAGGAACGTAGATCTGCTCTGTTCTTTAGGAGGAATGTAGATCTGCTCTGTTCTTTAGGAGGAATGTAGATCTGCTCTGTGTTTACTTTTTAGGAGGAATGTCGTCTGCTTTGTCTGAGCTGTCAGCTGTGAAGTGTCTGTCACTGAGAACCTGTGATGGTTGGATGAAGGTGAAGCCTCACCGACCGTGACCGTCTGTCTGGCTGACAAGTTTCGGTTGCATTTTTGCACAGAAGAGGATTGTAGATTATGTTTTGCAGGGAAATTTTTCATCCTTTTGCACCTGATTTAACATCCATCCATCCATCCATCCATTCTCTATCCTTTATCCTCACTAGGGTCATGGGGGTGCTGGAGTCTATCCCAGCTGACTCGGTGAAGGCAGGGACACCCTGGACAGGTCACCAGTCTGTCACAGGGCTACATATACAGACACACAATCACACTCACATTCACATCTACGGACAATTTAGAGTAACCAATTAACCTCAGCATGTTTTGGACTGTGGGAGGAAGCCGGAGTACCCGGAGAAAACCCACGCATGCACAGGGAGAACATGCAAACTCCATGCAGAAAGATCCCAGGCCCAGGCTGGGATTTGAACCGGGGATCTTCTTGCTGCAAGGCTACAGTGCTAACCACTACACCCACTGTGCAGCCCCTGATTTAACATTCAGAACGTTTATATGGATCAATAATATCAATATAATGTGGTAATATGTTAGTATCGACTTGAAAATAATCGCATAAGTCAGAAAAAGACCATGTTGTGCTTTGTTTTTATCTCTCTGTCGTCACTGTTTGCATTAAAAATCTTAAAAAGAAAAGTGGAAACCCTAACCCCACCTGAAGTTACCTTCCCACACCACTCTACTCATCTTTGCAACCACACATTTCTTTCCATAGCAGATCATTCTTGCACAGACCGTATCAAACTCTCCTTATCCAGTGTTCTCCATGATATTTTTGGTGAGAGCAGACTCTTTTGTATATTTCTATCTCCGTATACTGTGTCTCCATCTTCAAGCTTGATTCACTGACTGAGATCATTTTGGTTGCTTCTACTTTTTATTTATTTATTAGTTTCTTTTCCTGTTCAGAATCACAGCAGCGACCTCCAAGCATTGATCGTTTTGTCCAGACTGGGACTGAATCAGTTTAATTAAGGTTTTATGAACAGAATAAATGCGTTCTGATCTGTGCTGTTCTTTGAAAACTGCACATTTTGCTGGTTTCTGTGTCTGGTCAGGCCGTCATACAGGTTTGTGAGCTCGTGTCTACCTTGACCCTTTGACACATATCGGTCCGTCTGCTGTGGTCTCATCTAGATATTCATCTGTGGTGGTGTTGGGTCGGCCCCGTGTCTCTCTCCGTCTTTCATTTGTCCTTCCTCTCTCTGCAGACTCGGGTTCGCTGCTGTCAGATGGCGTTCTGCCTCGCTGAGCTGCACTTGTGGTCCACCAAGAGCTCCCTCCAAGTTAAAGGTAGCTCTTATCACCATGTCCCATCAGAAACTCTCCCCTCCTCTCTTTCTGTCATCACTCACTTTGTTTTCACACCTTCACCCCACCTCACCGTCTATCTGCTCCAAAGATCTCACTCAGTCACTTCTCACCTCGTATGTTTTCACTTTCTTTTGCTGTCCGTGTTTATTCGTTGCTTTAGACATGTTTTTAACGTGAAACTGTGTTAAATGTGCTTATTTAGCAGGAACTTGAACTAATCAAGGAACAAATGAGATGATTTTAACCACCACAAGTATAATCAGACTATCATAGAAGAAACTTAAAACCGACTGAAGAAAGTAGTTTTTTTCTATGCATGAGTGTTCTCAAGAGCAGAACCTACACCGTCATCATGTAGAGCTACAATAAGTAATCGATTAACTGCAAATTATTTGAATATTTGTAGGTTTTTCTGCATCTTTATGACTATAAACTCATTATCTTTGTTGTTTCGTTGTCTACACAGCCATTTGAAGACGTTATTTTAGGTTCTGACAAACATGTATCAACATTTTTCACCTAAATTTGAACACGTTCAGGTATTTTTGCTGCTCTGTGATGATAAACTGGATATCTTTGTTGTTTTGTTGTCCAGCCTTTAGTGAATTAAACCCCCACCAGTTGAAGCCTTATCCTCTTGTTTGCACTTAGAGATGTTAACTTCCAACTACAACTTCTTCTTTGGACCAACTGTGGTCCAAGTTTGACTTTCCTGCTACTTTCTGTGTGTCTTCCTGCTCGCCACCTATCAGTCCATCTCCTCTGTCAGACAGAAATGGCTCTGTTTCTCCATTTTCTTGTTTTCTCCTCTCTTCCATTCTGTCTTGTCTTCACAGTCTGCTGAGCTTTAGACGAAGATAGTGTCTCTGGGAGGCTGTGTGTGTGTTTATATACGTGTGTGTGTGTACAGACGGGTAGAGGGTGTATATCCTGGGTGACATATCCTTATTTGTTTGTTTGGTCCTGCTGTGTGTGTCTTCTGCTATCTCAAACCAGCGTGTATGGATCCATCTGAGGGAAGAGACCTGGTCGCTGAGGTGTGACGCTTCCTATCACCGCCTTCCTTACATCATATACGTTCTCCTCACAAATAAAAATATAGATTCATGAAAGCAGCATCTGCAGAATGACGCTGTGAAATGTTGCCTATGTAATCACATTTGGAGACCTGAGCTGAACAGAGTTTATTCATTAGACTGACAGGTTTTAACTGAAGATGCAGATCTGACCTGCTGTCCTTTAACTCTAAACCCAGTGTTCTTGTGTTCTTGCTTACCTGTATTTGACAGGTAAATAAATGGGAAAATCTGTTCTCAGGCCTTTTGAAAACCGTTCCATGGAGGTTTTTGTGCAGGAACTCTAATAAACCACCTGGGATGTGTGCTCTCAAAGAAGCCATCTTCCAAACCTCTGTAGCTTCACTTTACCGTCTCTTTAAGCTACAGGCCTGAAGCTGTTTCACACTACCAGCACAACTCCTGGATCTCTCAACTGTCAGCGGCTGAGGTGAATTGTGGGTAATGGAGGAGACAGGATGAAGAATTTTTATCTGTCTTTAGCCTCAGAAAAGATGTAGGATAAATTTACCAAACTATAGATGTGAATAAGGACCGCATGCTTCCTGTTTAGGAGCATGTTTGTAATGAGTGGTTCACAGTGAATGATGACAGGATGGCTGTAGTCTGGAACATCCTCACACACATACACTGATCAGCCTCAGCATTCAAACACGGACTGCTGAAGAGAAGTAAACTGATTATATAGTTCTGCTGGGAACTTTGGGACCTGACATTAAAGATGGATGTTAGCGCGTCATGTACCACCTACTCCAACTGTTTTTATACGACACATCCCAAAATAACTCCCAGCTCTCCCAAGTAGACAGTGCCCTCTACCACACTGCCGTAGCTGCTTAAGAATGGCTCGAGGACCACGACCAAGAGCTCAGAAAGTTGGCCTGACTTCCAAATTCCCCAGAATCCAATGTGATATAACATCCGCAGGTTTTACCAGAACCTGATTCATTTACAGACGTCCCACCTCACGGTCCACAAGACCCAGAAGACCCAAAAGACCCAGAAGACCCAGAAGACCCAAAAGACCCAGAAGACCCACTGCCAAGATAACAGGACCCCACAGAGAACCTACAGAGGAACAGGATATTTGACTTCACAAATACTTGTTGGTAGGATTATTTACAGTACAAATGAAAATATTTGGTTGATTTCAGTCTTTTAATGGAAACCAAGTATGATAAAATATCTATAGATGACCAGAATCTTTAAAAACTCTGCGTATTAAATATTACAAGACATTTATACTGCCTCTGTTCAATTTACATCAAGTAATTTAATAAAAATGATTGAGACACTTAAAAGGTATTTTGCTGATTGTCAAGGTTATACATTCACTTAGGGATGTCCCATATTGGCATTTTTGCCGATAACCGATATGCCGATATCGTCCAACTCTCAGTTTCAGATTCCAGTACCAACCGACACCGATATCTGTGGGCTGTGTAACTAATTCTAGGTACACCACCTATCTCCTGTGGTGGAATTAACATGTCATTCCTCTTCATATGTAAGTTTTGTCTGTAAAATAAGAAAACGACTTCAACTGAAGTTATGGAAAAATGCCATATTTTTTTATTTTAATTGTCTCAAACAACAGTTCGCACTCTCCCTCCCTCTATCAGTCGGTAAATGCCACTGAAATCCAGGCATTATTTTATCGGTTTTCATAATAGACAAAAGAAACCCCGACAACGATACTGACCGATATTACAATTTTATGCCAATACCGATAATATTGGTGGGCCGATATCATCGGACATCTCTAGTTTCCACTGTTTTGTATTAGAAAAGAAAAAGCAACTCCACAGCGTTATTTATGGTCATATGGGTTTAACAATTAGAGAATGAGTCACATGTTTATTAATTACTGAAAATACTGACTAACAAACACAAGTAGCTTGTGCAGCAGAGAGTGCATGCATAGCCTCCTGTGTGTGTGGTGAGTTTGTGGTGTTTCTCTGTGTGTTTGTGTGTCTGTGTGTTTGTGTGTCTGTGACTTTGTGTGTCTGTGTGTTTGTGTGTTTGTGTGTTTGTGTGTCTGTTTGCCTGTTTGTGTGTTTGTGTGTTTGTGTGTCTGGTTGTGTGTTTGTGTGTCTGTGTGTTTGTGAGTCTGTTTTTGTGTCTGTGTGTCTGTGCGTTTGTGACTTTGTGTGTTTGTGTGGTCTGTGTGTTTGTGTGTTTGTGTGTCTGTTTGTCTGTTTGGTGTGTTTGTTGTGTTTGTGTGTCTGGTTGTGTGTTTGTGTGTCTGTGTGGTTTGTGAGTCTGTTTTTGTGTCTGTGTGTCTGTGCGTTTGTGACTTTGTGTGTTGTGTGTCTGTGTGTTGTGTGTTTGTGTCTGTGAGTCTGTCTGTGTGTCTGTGTGTTTGTGTGTTTGTGTGTTTGTGTGTCTGTTGAGTCTGTCTGTGTGTCTGTGTGTTGTGTGTTTGTGAGTCTGTTTGTGGTGTCTGTGAGTCTGTCTGTGTGTCTGTGTGTCTGTGTGTTTGTGTGTTTGTGTGTCTGTGAGTCTGTCTGTGTGTTTGTGTGTTTGTGTGTCTGTGAGTCTGTCTGTGTGTCTATGTGTTTGTGTGTCTGTGTGTTTGTGACTTTGTGTGTCTGCCATCACTCTGCTGTTGTATTAGTGTGACCTGGCCTCAGGAGCAGCAGCAGAGGCAGCAGCAGCGATAAAGAAACGATGCGTTTGGAGATCCGACCGGTCTGCTTATGGTTCTGGGCCTGCAGGAATAACACTCACAAAAGAGCCTCAGCTCAGCAGTTTGAGTGTGTGTCTGTGTGTGTGTGCCCCCTGCATGCTGTGTGTGTGTCGTGTGTGTTGTGTAGCCGTGCGCTGACTCCATACATCTCCATTTAAATGTCTATATGTGCATGTGTGTGAATCAGTCCTCAGGTGGGCTGGTTCAGCTCTCTCCTGTCTTTATTAATACCCCTCCATGCTGCTCGGACCCCCCCAGCCTCCTCCTGCCTCCTCCCTGGGTCTTATCTGAGCCGTGGAGCTGGCAGACAGGACAGGCCACTGGCTGATAGTGATTGTTTATCCCACGCTGCGAAATTGCTGATCTGTCTTGTGCTTTTCCCCTGACAGCTAGATGTTCATCTCTGCCTCTTTCTGCCTCTCCCTGCCCCACAGATACAGATATTGGCACCTATCAGTACTACGATAAAGGAGAGCCAGGTAAATAGTGTTTATATTGGATGTGTGTTTGTGTTTAAGATAAGTTGTATTTGTCTTGTTTTCTGGATGTATGTGATTTCCTTATATATGAAGAAGGGCTTTCTGCTGCCTCCTGACACACATTATTGGTCCGTCCTCCACCCGTTAACCACACAGAGGCTGTTAGTATGTAGGATTTACACCCTAAAACCTTCTACACACATGCACATAGCACACATGCAGCGGTTATTAGTCCTCTGCTTCTATCTGTGCTGCTGCTGTGTTCTGTTGACCTGAGGTCCTCCACACAGCGATAGGAAAACTAAACTGTTGACTTTCTCCTGGATCACATAGCAAGAGGCCCCACACAGTCCAGCCTCATGTTGCCTCAGGCCACCAGGCTTCCCTTACATCAGGAGGACCTCAGATCACTCCCCACCGCCCAGCAGCCTCAGGACGCCTTCCTTATAGACATTATTATCATCCTCACTCCTTATTTCTGTGTTTATAATGAAGGGATGTGTTTTTAAAAGTGATATTTTATGGCCTGAGCTGATTAAACTTAGTTTGTCTTCATCTGTTTGACAAAAACGCTGAAAAAATGACCCTGAGAGTGATGGTCCACATTTAAACTCAGAATAAAGCAGCTTTTTACAGCTGTTGGTGCCTATTTAAGGAATACTTCACTGCTCTCTTACAGACAGTATCAGGGGGAAAACCTTAAATTGTGATATTTTGAATCTTCTCCAGATGACCTGAATAACTCTTCTAATGGTTTTTTTTATTGATTTAAATGGTAGCAGCAGATGCAGCGTATCTTTGACACAGAACCAGTGTGTAGTTAACAGCATCCTGATTCTAGCCAAATTATTGTCATTCAACTGACACTGCATTTCTTTTTGCAACCAGACCTTTCTCTCCTGTTCCTGCTCATTTTGCTGCTTATGGATCCTGCATGACAACAAACCTCATTTAGTGATAAACTTTAACTCAAACAAAGTGGGCAAAAGAATCTTTGGCTGCATTTTAGATTTTGCTAGTAACCCATAAATATAATATAATATAATAACTGGATAATATCTGATTATTATGTTGTTTATACGTATATTGTATTAGTATTACATTTATAGCATTTTTATTAATAATGATGATAGTATAATAATACATTTTATTGTATAGCACTTTTCAAAATACTCAAAGAAACTTTACATAGTTATGGTATAAAATCAGGAAACACGGAAACAGAGGAGCATCACAGAACAAGTAAATAAAAGTCTAAATTAATATTATTATTAGTAGTACTAGCAGTATTCACAATATGCTCTTTGAAAAAAAGTGCACATATGTTGAGGGAGGTTCTAGGAGTTAAATCAGAGGATGTGATGTTATATGAAACAAACCTTCTTGTGTAGTTTTTAGATATTTACTTTGGTGTTGTTTGTAATAAAGCAGCAAAGCAAACAGTAGCAGGATGTTTGTTTCCTGTTCCACATTAAAACACAACATAGGACTAATATTTGTGAACTTCTATGTGCAACAACTGAGGAAGAACTTTTTAATTTTGTCACTCATTGAAGCTTTTGTCCTAACAGGCCGTCTTACATTTTCTAAAAATATAAAAGAGTTTAAAGTTCTCTGGGACTCATCGGTTTTTCATCCATTACAACAGATTCTAAATATATTTCTGTACTTTTCTTTTAGTGTTTGGTGCAGCTACTACAAACCAATCAGATATAATGTGGGCACGTTATCATCCCGTAGAGATAATATTACAGACATATTTGCTCTTTAACTCCTTTCTAAGCCATAGAACAACATCAGCATTCATGAGGAGGCTTCAGGTCCAGTATCGACTCCTCTCAGCTACATTTGGTCTCCAGTAAGTCCTGAGGGAAATATGTCTGAGTTTCACTAAATGCTCCACTAGTCCTGGTGCCGGAGACGATGAGAGAATCTGGAACAGAACTGGGACATAATTCACTCTGATCAACTTCATTTTCTGATCCCATTATTAACACAGAACACTGATGGAGCTGCTTTAACTTGTTTTGAATCTTTTCTAACATAAATATCTTTATCTGATCACTTCTCTGTAGTTTTCTGTCTCCATCCTCATGTCTTTCCCTTTCTTCTGCCTCTTACTGTGTGTTTCTGCCTGTCTTTCATAGATTTCCTCCTCTTTTGTCTCTGTTTTCTCTCCCACCATGTATATTTTGTGTACCGTTAAGTCTCTCCTCTCTCATCACGGGGTTCTCTCCCTTCTCTCTCATCTGAGAAGCTGCCTTCTCTTTCATTCCAATCTTCAGTGGAGAGACGATGCTCTTGCTCCAAATCCTTTCATTTGGAGGATTACTAAAGTGTGGCTTGATATCAGAGTGGAGGGAGGAGAGGAGGAGGAGGAAGGGGAGACGGAGCAGAATCACTCCAGAAGTATCACAACATTTTCACACGGCGCTGTAACGATAGCTGGGTCAGGGTTTGATTACACTGGATTACATTAAAGTTGTTTTCTGTTTTTCATGGATTCTGAGGCGAATCAAACAAAAAGTGTGTATGCTCTACCTGAATATGATTTAAAATAATACCTCGTTATTTGGTTTGTTTGTTTGTCCATATGGCTCCTATAGCGCCTCAACACGGCTTCAGATGTGGAGTTTTTGTCCTAAATATTCAGATTAAACCACTTTAAGCATCTTTAGCTCCTCAAGCTGATCTGTTTCCTCAGAAATCCAGCATGTGGTTTGATCAGTGACACTTCTAAATGATGCTTTAAAACACAGAATATCTCTGATCAAAATGCTCACTAACAGTTCTACCTTCCTGTTACTGAGAAATAAAGAAGACTGCTCTGTGTTTGTGTGATTATTGTTCCTTTTTTTGTATTTACATGATCTTTTTAACACACTAAAGCAGCATCCAGGCGTCATACGTGTGTCTGTGGTGTGTTTGCTGCTCTGAAAGTTTGGATGTTCTTTCCAGTCGTCCCACTAGAGGGCGACCCAGGCTCAGTGGAGCGGCTCCGGGGGTCCCCAGCAGCCAGAACCCCCCAGCCCGGAGCAGGTGCCCATGTCTGGGTCCGTCTGGCCCCTCATCCCCTTATCTGATTAATACTACTAATCCTGGAGGTGTTCCTGCTGCCAGAGAGGCCGGCCACCAGACTGGCCACTTTCCTGCTCGGGGCGTCCGGGCCATGAGGCACGGTTACGGGCTGGTCTCTGCCAGCACGGCCTCTTACAGGATGTTTGAGCTCCTAGTTCTGTTTAGAACACGTGTCCTGTACGTAGAGCTGTTTTTATTTCACCTGTAATCCTCTGTGTGTCTCCAGCTCTTCCTCTGGAGCATCACTACTACCAGGAGAAGCTCCAGTTCTCTGAAGGTGAGTTTCCAGCAGGGAAGGAGACTCTTTTCTAACCTCACCAGCCGATGACCATCTTCTACAGTCACTGTCCTCCTTCCTCTGTTCTCTGTCTGCTGTTCACCAGTAGTGGAATACAAACAGCCTTATCAGGAGACCAGCACTCACCCCCTCCACCCCTCCACACCTCATTTACATGCATCTGTTTACCTCCTCTCCCACTCAGTCCTAATAGAGAACCCACTCCTTAATACTTCATTTCTGCAAACATTAAAGAGGAGACTGTAGAATAAACAGATAGAGGAGCGTCCTCGTTCTTCTTTTATTTCCTCCCACCTGACTTCATGTATGAGCGTGGGCAGCAGCACATGCACACATTCAATTAGCTGTTTTATTTCCATATGCTTCCTTTCCTGTGTTTAACCATTAGAGATGGAGGAGGAATTAGAATGAGGTGTGTTCAGATATGTGCTGCTAACAGGGACAAAGTTCTCACCGTTAAATGCTGGCTTCTCCTCAAGGATCAGGTCTGTGGGTTTAAAGGACCTTTCTGACTTTCAGTAGAATATTTTCATGAATAAAAACAGAATCATCTGAGTTTCTGCATTTATGTTTCTACAGTTAAGATATGACCAGAAATCTGTTCGGTTCTGATTATTTCATTAAATTCACCTGTAAATGTTTGGATATAAAGCTTCCATTCAGTAAAACAGGAGATGTCACCTCCACGTGCCCCCATTAGATCCTCTATGGCTTTTCACTGCAGCTCCTCACTTAAATGTATTTATTTTATTCATTTATTGGACAGGACAGTGCATGTTAATGAGCATACAAGAACATAATAGTTTTTTTGCAGTAAATACAGATTTAGCACAAGGGTCATTTCCATCCGTTGTCCCACCCTGAAGACTGAAAACGGTTCGTGCCTGGCAGCATTCACGTTAAAACACTTTATAAAGAGGCTTTACTCATTCAGTTCTGGTTAATCTGGTGCTTGACTTTAGTTATAGATAAACTTCATCGTGTCATTGTTTGTGTTTTTAAGAGGTCTTACATTGAAAACTTTTTTTTGTCATGTTGGTTCTTTTAAAAATTAAATATTTTTGGCAAATCTGAGGAATAGTTTCAGAAGTTTAATGTTGAATAGCATAGAATTAACACCAACGCTGCAAACAGCATCTGTTGAATTATCACTTAATCTGTTGATTATTTTTGAATTTCTTTTAATTTGCTGCCAGTTGCTGGTTTTATGGGATGTCCAGTCCAAAACCTGAATGTAATTATTGTACATCAAAATAAGCACAGAGGAAATCACTTTTTAGGAGCCAGAAGCAGCAAATATTCGGCTGTTTAGATAAATAAATATCTTTAATGATTCATTATCTAAATAATTTAGTGATTTAAATTGAATTAGTTCTCAGTGGGATTCATCAAAATATAGCTTAAGTTCAGGAAGGTTTTTACTACATTGAGGATCATTGAGCTCTTCCTGCTGTTGTCCTTCTCATTCACAGATGTCAGCTCAGATATAGAGTTCAAACCTTTTCCGGTTTTTGGTGCCACATTCCCCTAAATTCCCATGAGTCCTGTTTTTTTAGAGGAAAACAACTATTTCTTCTATGTGAGTGTTTAAAAGTGAAGTCACATGATCTCCAGATTCTTCTTGTGTTTTTCCTCGTAGCTCGAGGCTATTCGTGGACCCCCAGGAACCGCCGACCAGAAAAGCTCCGCGATTCGCTGAAGGAGCTGGAGGTACCCGCCTCCTCCGTCTGCCTCACCACCTCCGTCCCTCCCGGCCTCCCCCACCTCCCTTGTCTTCCTCCCTCTGGGGATTTTGGAGTTTTCCCTTTCCGAAACGGCCGATTGATTAACAAATAGGGGCATTCTCTCCCTTTTCTCCCGCTCCCTTCACTCTCCCTGTCGTTGCCGTTTGTTCTGCTCTCTCCATCTCCTCTCTCATCACCTCTCTTTCGGCCGGCTCTGTCATCGAGGGGATATTTGAGGGGATCAGGGGCTGCAGGCTTCCCCCTCATCCCTCCTCTTCCTCCTCCCTCCTCCCCTCATTCACCCCCCTCTCTGTACTGGTGGCAGCACAGACCTAGCTTTGTTTGCTGGAACCTGTCTGAGGCTGCACACACACACACACACACACACACACACACACACACACACACACACACACACACACACACACACACACACACACACACACTCCCCCCACCCATCCACCTCCCTCCTCTCACCCGTAACCATTGTCTGAAACCAGAAACACCCCGGCTCACCTCCACACCCGGCCCTCTCTCCTCCCATCCAATCACCCCAGCTGGGTTAGGAATGTGGCAGGAATGACCGACCTTACACACACACACACACACACACACACACACACACACACACACACACACCATTACCTGCCTCCTCTAACTCCCTGCAGTGACCACCTGTGGTCGCCAGTGTCTGTTCCTGTGTTCTACCAGAACACTTAACTGGTTCCACAGGCCTCTTTTCACTGGTTTAAGCTCAGTTCTAAGTTGTGTTCTGTGTTCTTGTGAGTCTTTCCTCTGTTCCTCTCACCATCTCTTTGTCCATCCAGGACCTCTTACAGACCAACACCTGCATCCAGACCAGATGGAGGAACAAGCGCTGCTGCCAGGTACACCTCCTAACCTCCTCCTAACCTCCTCCTAACCTCCTAACCTCCTCCTAACCTCCTCCTAACCTCCTCCTAACCATCCTAACCTCCTCCTAACCTCCTCCTAACCTCCTAACCTCCTCCTAACCATCCTAACCTCCTCCTAACCATCCTAACCTCCTCCTAACCTCCTCCTAACCTCCTCCTAACCTCCTCCTAACCATCCTAACCTCCTCCTAACCTCCTCCTAACCATCCTAACCTCCTCCTAACCTCCTAACCTCCTCCTAACCATCCTAACCTCCTCCTAACCTCCTAACCTCCTCCTAACCTCCTAACCTCCTCCTAACCATCCTAACCTCCTCCTAACCTCCTAACCTCCTAACCTCCTCCTAACCTCCTCCTAACCTCCTAACCTCCTCCTAACCTCCTCCTAACCTCCTCCTAACCTCCTAACCTCCTCCTAACCATCCTAACCTCCTCCTAACCTCCTAACCTCCTAACCTCCTCCTAACCTCCTCCTAACCTCCTCCTAACCATCCTAACCTCCTCCTAACCTCCTAACCTCCTCCTAACCCTCCTAACCTCCTCCTAACCTCCTCCTAACCTCCTAACCTCCTCCTAACCTCCTCCTAACCCTCCTAACCTCCTCCTAACCTCCTCCTAACCCTCCTAACCTCCTCCTAACCTCCTCCTAACCCTCCTAACCTCCTCCTAACCTCCTCCTAACCCTCCTAACCTCCTCCTAACCCTCCTAACCTCCTCCTAACCCTCCTAACCTCCTCCTAACCTCCTCTTAACCTCCTCCTAACATAAATTTGTCCCATGTCTGATCCCAGAGTATAATAATTACAGTAATAATAATAATCTATGAGGAGTGTGATTATTTCTTTAACCAAACTAGACCTCAGAGTTAATTGAACATTCTCTAACTTTATTATTATGAGGAACTCTGATCATTTGTCAGATATCAAACTGTATTTTTTTAATCACAGTCAGGTGAGTTCTATTTATTTATATTGACATCACAACCCTGTAAACTCTCTTCTGGACTCTTGATTCAGAAATAAACTAAATCCAAAGATCAGTGAGAGGTGGCAGCTCGCTCAGCTAATTTCATTTAAACGTTTTCTGTTAGTCACAATGCTTTTGTCTGCTTTTTCTCACCTTCTCGCTTTGAACTATTAAAGTTCCCTCGAGGTTTGAAGACTTGTAGTTTCATCTGTGCTTCCTGAAAACCCAGAATCTGCTGTCTGACTGTGCAGATATGTGTAATTTAAAAAGCTGAGTCACTCCATAAGTCTGTTCTTTTTAGCAACGCAGGCTTACAGTTTGCAGGTTTCATAAGTTGGTTGTTGAACTGGAAGCAGCTTCCAAACACGTGCTGATGCTGGCAGGTTCATCCTTTAACCCTCAAACAGATTCTACTTACATGGCTGAATACAGAGAAGTTTGAATAAAAAAGACTTTAGCTGCTGCATGTCTGTCAGCTCTGTTCTCTTTCTGGTCTTTCTGTCTGCAGGTGATGCTGAGCGGGGGTGTTCTGCTGACCCTGACCTTAGATGGACCTCAGCTCCAGCAGGTGTGTGTAGATCGAACGTTGGTGGGTCGACTTCCAGCCGGCACCGTGACTGATGGTGAGTTCTGCACGTTTCTGCTTCATTTAGCTACGACACTCTAGAATAACGCATCCCATAGCGTGATGCTCTGATCTTAACACACACAAACCCTCATTCTAATCTAAACCCTGAACCAAGTCCTGACATTCACATAACACTTTGAAGGTGAGTTTTTTTCCAGGTGAATATTTAGGAAACGTGTCTTTACACAAGTTCTGTCATGTAATTTACATGACTGACTGGAGGTTTCTGCTTCTTCTGCCTGAAACAGGCTCAATTCCAACTGATTAAAAGACCGCTTTTCAATTGGAAAATCACAGTTTATTCATACTTTTTTCTCATAAGGCCCAGACGTCATTGTTTCTTCTTTTTCACTTTAGTTTTTGCCACAGCCTGTACCTTATGCCTTGTGTGTTTGCTCCAAAGGAGTTCATGGAAACAAGTCTGATTTACATTTTCTGTTTTGACATTTTTTGCAATTTTGCAAGTTTTCAAACTCTCTCAGCAGTTACATGAAAACGTGGCAGCAGTAACTCAAAACTTGTGAGAAATGACAAACCTTTGACCCAAAAGTACTTTGAAATGAGATGAAAAATGTCCAGAATGATTTAAAATGTGTCCAGAATGATAGAAAAACAAAACAATGTCCAACACTGTGGCCAATTAAGCACAAATGTCCGCATTAGTTGATATAAAACTAAACTCAGGGTGAGGCTACTTAAAACATTTTTCTTGTTGACTCATTTATCTGAACATATGCAAACAAAATATCTTTGACTGCAGTGAAAAAGACCATTTATAACTCTTGGTAGTTTGTTTGTTGAACATAAACTACCGTTCAAAGGTTCAGGGTCACTTAGAAAAGTCCTTCCTGGTGAAAGAAAATTGGGAATTTTCATGGAAAACAGGGAATATTCTGGGTGACCCCAGACTTTTGAACGGTTGTATTTTATTTCCCCTACCTTCTTACTCTGACCTAAACATCATACATGTTCAACCTTAAACATGTCTCTAATCTGAACACTGAAATAAGTAGGGCTGGCCTGAATAGTGGTTTCTGACCTCCGGATATTCAGGCCCTATTAAAGACGAATATCCGAATATTCGTTCCGCCCCGTAACATCCGACGACGGGGGGGGGATCCGTTCGTCTGGTCTCCCAGGTCCAAATTTTGCCTTCGTTTAGTCTTCAGTTAAACTGAAGAATTCCCAAACAGAGGATGTCTTCAGCATCTTGTCTTGTGTTTATGCAACAAAGTGAAGCGTGACGTCAGAGTCTGCAGCCACCCGGCCATTCAGGTGGTGGTAAGAAACACGAGATGAGCCGAACATGACGGGATGAGCCGAAGTGGGCCGAAGGCGAAGGGAAGAGATGAGCTCAGAATATTCCTATTTTCATCTGGGGGGAGGAAGGAGTGACAGGACGGGATGAGCCGATATGAGCTGAAGGCGGAGGAAAGACAGTAACGCTGAATATTCGTTCCACCTGGTAAACGTCCGACCGGGGGGCGAATATTCGGATACCAAAATTAATATCTGGATACCGCCGTAGTAAACGAATATTCGGATATTCGGGATATTCAGGTCCAGCCCTAGAAATAAGTTCTAACCCTCAAACAGAACTTTACTCCTCAGGTCATCCTGCGGTTCAAATGAACCCATTTTAAAGTTTGAAACTGTGGAGAAAAAAAATGATTTTCACAGTGAAACTTCCACATTTTCAACACTTTTGAGAAATTTTTGAACATTTTTTGGTAGAAAATATTTTTATTTTGGAAGATTTTTCATCATTTTTTTTAAATATTTACATGAATTTTCTTGCCAAATGTATGAGATTTTTTTGAATAAAAATTGTACGGGAAACTTTTAAGAAATTATTGGAATTTTCTTCCTGAAGGTTTTGCAAATGTTCAGAAATATGGTTAATTTTTTTTGCTGAATTTTTGGATTTTTTTCAGACAAGGAAACAATATTTTTGGTGCCTGTAAATGAGGACAGCAGGAGGATTGAAGGTGAAGGAAAAATGTCACAAACTGCACCTCATAGATTCTAAATCACAAAAATCAAGTTGGAAGTTTTTTTTACTTTTAGTGGATATTATGAGACCTTCTGACGGTGGATTTAGTTAATTAATTTGTGTCGTTGCAGCTTTTCTCCCGTATTCTCGTGCTTTTTGCATCCACTGAAGTAAATTTAACGTGACTTAAATATGCCAGAGGTTCGTCGTGTTTTCAGCAGTTTTAAGGACATAAACGTCGTTGTTTCTAGCTAAAGTCTGACTACCTTTCTCTGCCCACAGCCACACACAGACACAGAGGCGTTTGAATTGAATGTTCCGTCCATCAGCACACACTCTGCTCTCACTAACATACATAACAGGTGCCACAGGTGAGCCGGTACTCTGCTAGCTAATTGCAGCCAAATCCTTTTGTGCGGTGTGTGTCCAGGGGCCTTCCCTTAAGAGCATCCATCAGTGTTTTTTCCTGCATCGCGGCTCCTCCAGGGAGCGCCGCCCCCCTCAGACCTGGCAGGAGAGAACAGGAGCCGTGGACACCGGCCCAAATCTGCTAATTATTTCTTTCTTTCTGTATCAATTATTTGTTCATAACACCGCCCTCCCCACTTCCGCCCGCGGTCTCCAGACACTAGATAAAGCCCCATAGTGCACACACACTCCTGTCCTCACATGCATACATATGTAATTACACACTTTTCTGTCCTGTATGGACCAACACACACTTACTGTACGCTCACACACACACCCCAGGTACACACACCCCGCCTCCCGCTGCACTCCGTCCAAAGCCTCAGAGGCACTAATTATTAGAGTAATGGTGGTGAGGGTGGGTTCCGGGGTGGTGTGTGTTTGTGGGGGGTGGGAGATGTAGGTTAGAGGTCCTCACATCTGCCACTTGTTCAATTAGTCTGAGACAATTAGGAGCAGAGAGCCGGAGCTGCTCACACAGTTTACCCCACAGTTTACACTTACAGTCCAGGTGTGTGTGTGTGTGTGTGTGTGTGTGTGTGTGTGTGTTTGCATTTTCAGTCCCTGCAGTGTCAAACAGGAGACTTCAGCTGAAGGTTATTCTCATTTTCTGTTTTCTTAATGAATCATTTCATCGTTTAGTTCCCAGAGCCAAACATAAAGCCCCTCGTTTCTAAAAACCACGTTTGTGTGAGCAGCTAAAACCAGAAATTATTTGGCTTTTTTTAAACTGCAACGCTTACTCAGTTATTAAAATAGTTGCTCATTGGTTTTCTTTTCTCAACCAGTTAATTGGCTAAACATTGCAGCTCCAGTCGGATCCTAAATTAAACCGTGAGCCGCTGTGTCACGACGGAGAATCCATTTCCATTGTCTGAACAGGATTGGACTACTTTGTAAAGCAAAAAATAAAGTTTTCAGGGTTTGAATGCAGGAGAAAATCCCTTTTGTGATTTGCATGGATGGGCTGAACGTGAGTCCTGGTTTGTTTTCTGTCTGTTTGACACATGAGGCGGCTGCAGCCAGGTCTGCTCTCTGCTCCACAGTGGGACTAATCAGGCTTACTGTCCTCTGAAGTTAGCGTGGTGATTGCAGCGTTCCTCTGATTGCATCACACCGAGCAGCAGATTACAGATATTTTACACCATCAAAGTATTACAGCTTCCTCTGGCCAAGCTGCACATATGCTCCACGATTAGGCATCCTTAAGTGATTTTTCATAGCCGGTTTCATTTACCCGTGTTTAAATGTGCTTTGGTTAAGCCCATTGGCCTCTTATGTCAACATGCTGCTGAGGAGATGGCATTAAATGGATTTAGGGGAGTTTGTGTGTGTTCCTGTCTGCGTGTACGTGGAGAGGCCGTGCTTTAGCATGTGGTGTGTGTGTGTGTGTGTGTGTGTGTGTGTGTGTGTGTGTGTGTGTGTGTGTGTGTGTGTGTGTGTGTGTGTGTGTGCGCAGTCGTGTCGGTGTGTAAATGTGTATAAAACGTGGTTGCAGGCTTGCATGTATGAATGTATATGCAGCTATCTGTGCATGTGTCCATATGGGTACATATGAATGTGTACATGTGTACGGTGTGTGTGTGTGTGTTTCCGTCTGTGGGGTTTTTTCTGGGCGGGTCATGCAGGTCTGGCCCTTAATACCAAATCAGCCACCTGGTCCCAGATTGGGTCACATCCCGTCCTTCATTTGGGAATGAATGGGATTAATGTTAATCCCGTTTATAGACACCCATAGAGATCAATGCTAAACTGCATTTAACTTGATTTGTCTGTAATCTATGACAAAGATGCTTACTATTGCATTAAACGCTGCTCCGTTAACGCCGTATGTTTCAGAGCTCTAGAATCTATCTCGCTGACCTGATTTAAGATGCTGCTTTTCCCGTATTTTCCGAGCAGTTCCTCTCTTCCCTCATGAATATTTGCATATTAATTTACAATTTTCACACAACAGGATGATTTGAAGTGTAAATATAAACACACACACGCCACGGTTAATTGGCGGTTAGATTTCTAAATCTCGGGGTGCAGCCGTACTCATTCTACTCAAAGCAGGATATCTGACAGACATATGTAACTCCCCCCTGCACACACACTCCTTTCCATTTAATTGGTTTCATAAACAGATTAATTTGAAGGAGAGGAGGGCTTAATTGCTAATCAGCGTTTCCATGCGGCTCCTGAAGAGTTGAACAGGATCAAGTGTGTTCTTCTACCACAAAAAAGGCCTCAGAGCCTTCAGGAGGAGATAGAAAGAATACAGAAGAGAGGAGAAGAAGAAGGGATGCAGGGAGGAAGAGATGAACGAGAAGGAAAGGAAAGAAGAAGAGTGAGAGGAGAACAGTAAAGACAGCACGAGAAACCATTTCCAAACTGATAAATAAAGAACACAGTGAGAGGAGTGGTGATGAAGCAGAACTGAATAAAAGCAGAGAAAGGAACATTTAGAAAGAAACCTGTCAATGAAAGTTTAAATGAACATCTGCAGGATTTAATGCAAACAGCAGAATGAGGGTAAAACAACATTTTCAGAGTGCATAACATAAAACAGCAGGCTGACTAACCAGAAGGATCTTCTTCATCTAATAGGCTTTAATCAGCTTCTGTGCACAATTAGTAAAACAGCTGACATGCAGACGCTCCTCAAAGAGGCTCAGTTTTATTGTTAACTGATTCCTAGACGTAATAATGGCCTTCTACAATACAGAAGCTTCAGAAAATACTCTACAAAATATACGAATGAGGATAATATTTAAGAACAGTGTTTCACCGTCTGAATGGTTCCAAACGTTTTATCTCAATAAAAACCAGATCGTAGGCAGGAAGTGTGTCAACATGAACGGTGAAATTAACCAAATCTGAGTTTAAAATTGTCATATTTGACTGAGATCTTTTTATTCCACATGTGTATTTAAAAAAAATCAACTACAGTAAATGAATGCACAAAACAAATTCTAAGCATTGAGAGGACAATAAAATAGACTTAAGTAATAAAATAAATACCGTATAAACCGTACGCAGAGGAGCATGTTTGACGATATACTAAACTTCTTTCTGGAGCTGACGTACAGATTTTATAGTGGGAGAAAATCTAAATATCTAGAAATAATAATAATAAATATCTATAGGATGTAGAGCATCTTATTTCCCCCATCATTAGTAAAACCTGTGGGAAAATGTTCATGTTGATTCAAGGGTCACATTTTAGTAAAATCCATCTCTGTTTTTGTTTTTATTAATAATATTTCTGTCGTTATAGCTGTGGCATGTTTCCATTAGAGGCAGTAAAAATGTGACAGGTGCAAAAACACCAGGAAGGTACCTGGGAATCAGGATTAAAAGTGATTACGCTGAGGAAACCTACAACGTCTTAAAGTTTTAAAAGCTACTATTAAACTACTCTAATGGTGAAATCTTCACGCAGTCCTCTTGGAGATTCTTCATCAGACACAACATTAAAGTGAACAACATTCATCAGGTCATTATAGGACAGATTCTGTTCGTGTACCAACAGCAGGGGTACACCATTTCTACAAACTGCTCAGGAGCTGCTTGAGGAACACGACAAAGAGCCCAAAGCATTGACCCGACCTGCACACTCCCCAGACTTCAGTCTGATCAAACATTAACGGGATTCACCAGAACAAGTCTGATCTATGAAATCCCTATTCTGTACTTAATATAATAATAATAATAATAACTTTATTTGTATAGCACTTTTCAGAAGAGCATTCACCAAGTGGTTTGATTAAAGAGAAATAAATAGAACCCAAATATGAGCCATTGGATCGATGCTGACTTCCAGGTTCTGGGCTCTGCTGGAGCACGAGATTCAGATTCAGAAAACTTTATTTGTTCCCAGGGAGCAATTAGAAAAGGCACATAGAGCAGGCAGTGCATCATCAGAAACTGAGTGAAAAACAACAAATTAGAGGTAAGTAGCATAAAGAAGCAGAGATAAATATATATACACATGTAGAGCAAGACTGAAATAAAATGAAAAGGAAGAAAAGAAACAAAAAACAACTTAGTAACATACTAGTGCAAATATAAATGAACAAAATAGGTGCAGTATGGCAGTGAGTTAGACACAGGTTGTAGATATAAATGTTCACAGAAGGTTCACGTTAAAGTCTGTGGGGAACCTGAACAACATCAGACCGCTGGTTTTAAAGATGTCACTCATAACAGTCTGTTATGAAGTTAATCTAATCATTTCTGCGTCCCAAATTGGCCTCACCTGTTCCAAACGAGACCAGACTCTGTCAGTGAGTGTTTTTATGACCTCTATGGAGCGTACAGGAGGTCCTCTACCTACATCAGAGTTCTGTTCCTACGGGGTGACAGAAGTCGATCTTCAGTTGTTCGTAAGTCAGAACTCTGGTGAAAATATAAACAAAGCCGTTCCTGCATCACGATATCGATCAGTTTACATATTAGTACAACTACAGGAACACAAACAGTCATCAGCTCACACTGAAACACAACTCTGTAGGAAAATACCGGCCAGAATGTAAACTGTGAGTCTGACTGATGCTGGGAGCCATGATGAAGTTAGTGAATGTAGCATGATCCAATAAACAAAGCCGTCTGACAGCCACTGTACGTACAGTATTCATCCGCTCTGCTCACCAAATAGTTCCACTGAACTAATTCTGACGTATCGTTGAAACGCTGTAAGTCGAGGACCAAGTCTATGCAAACTGCTGTAAGTCGAGGACGCGGCAAACCGAGGACCTCCTGTGTCTCCATTTGATGCATCTAAGAGACTTTCAGAATAAAAAACTGCAGGAGGAAACCTGAGGAGCATTACTGTCCTTTAATACTTATTCAATCCTGTGTTCTGATTTTTGATTTCCAGTGAAAACTCTCAGACCAGCCGTCACTTTAGGTGTTCATAGTTGACTGTGCTGAAGGTTCAGTGGACCAATATAGAGTTGTGTTTTTGTGATTTTTTGTTGTGAATCATGACATTAACCGTGTGGCGCTGTCGTTCCCAGCGGCGCTGAGCGATAGGCTGATTCTGCTGTCCTTCCTGGAGCAGAGCCAGGTGACTGCAGTCTACCTGAACAGAAAGAACCAGGACTGCCCAGAGACTGGCAGGAGAACAGACAAACTGTCACCCTCTGAAACCAAGGTACAGTGGAGTGCATTGATGGAGTGTGCATGAGTAATGTGTGAGAGAGACAGACAGGTTTTAAAGAAAGAACAGAGCGTGTTACATGTCGTCCTGCTTCCTCCTGATTCACCACGTTTCCACAATGTTTTTCTTGGATGAGTTTCACGTTCATTCACTACTTTTCCTGATAAAGTAAAACCTGGAAACCAAAGACACAGAGTTCAGTTCAGTCATGTGTTCCTTCTCTGGGTGCCATACAGGAATTTCCATTGCAGAAAACTAGGAAAGCTTTATTGTGAAAAACCTTCTGGCGTGTTTGAGTGTGAGTTTAGCATAGAGGAGGCTGCTGGGTCCTGCTGAGTTATTGACCTTCTCCCTGTGACAGCCGGAGAGGAAATACGTGCTGCTAAATAAACTGGGTTACTTCAGCACTCATGCAGGTGTCTGCTGCTGATGGACCTCAGCTTTCTCAGAATCAGAAAAGCTTTGAATGACGACTAAGTTCATGCTGAGTACAAAGATCAGTACTCAGAGACAAGCAACATCAGACAGTAAAAGAATAAATATACTATTATAAATCTGAGAACTTCTAAATAAAAATGTACTGTGTAAAAGTGTAAACAAAGTACTGTGTAAAAAAACAGAAAAAAAATTGCTTAACCAGAGTAATAAATTACACTTTCTGCTATCTGTGCCTTTTTCATGACGGAAAACAAGAACAACCTCAGAGCAGCAACCTGTCACTGAAAACGTCACGTTGTTCTGAGAAATGTGATGTCCTGCTCGTCTTTAAGGGAATTATTATTGCTGATGTCCCCAAACTTCTGCCAAAGCTGCATTCTGCACCATGATGACTGTGATTGGCTGAGTCTTTGCTCTGACAGCAGAGCGATGGGGGGGGGGTCCAGCCAGACTGTTCTGGTCTACAGAATAGTGTGGCAAAGCAACACCACTTTTCAACTTTAAAAGTCTGCTTGGTATCAGTGAGGACGATGCTGGTTAGCTCGGCTGCTAACGCTACGCTTGTTTCTTGTACATCTAGAATGGAAGAGAATTATTTTGTTATCATTACAAAGTACAGAGAAATTAAGCAGCAATCCTGTCAGGTAACAATTTAAAGGTACAAATATAAAAGTAGAAAAAAATGTGTTCAAGTGTATTTATGAAAGCAGTAACAGCTCGTTCTTGTAGGATGATTATGTGGTGTATTATGAACTATAAAAACAGTTTAGCTGATAATACACTCCTGGATGTTGAACATTTATGAAAAAATAATGCAGCAAGTAGCACAAAAAGTACACAAAAGGTGCTGTTGTCTGGAAACAAATGGAATGGTGTGTATATTCAGTAAATAAGGGAAATAAGATGCATAAGGTGTAAATATTTCCAGTTTGTTTAAACATACAATGAGTAGATTAAGTTGAACTGCTGGTTTAGTGAGTGTTTATTCACCTCCTGCTTGTATCTGTCAATCTAAACAGATGTAGATTTAATACAATCATCCTGGTGTTCAGCCTTTATGTTCAGATTGCGTGTTAATTCTGTGATTTTCTGCTTCCTGTCTATTAATCTGCTCTGAGCTGAGTGTGATCTGGAGGTGTGTTCGTAGGTGTCGGTAAAAGGTTTGATTATGTGCGGCCAAAACAAACCTCCACTGTGTCCTCCTTCGCTAGCTGGCTAACCGCTAGCCCT
This sequence comes from Acanthochromis polyacanthus, assembly GCF_021347895.1. Lineage (NCBI taxonomy): Eukaryota > Metazoa > Chordata > Actinopteri > Pomacentridae > Acanthochromis > Acanthochromis polyacanthus. Next base: position 742,615 of record NC_067127.1, on the reverse strand, counting down.
GGCATTATCACGTTACTGCCAGGCCCTTTTGTTGAGGTGTGTGTGGGTGTGTGCACGTGAAGGCAATCGTTCCTGCCGTGCGTCTGTCTCCAGAAGCCCGGTCCTGATAAGACGTCCCCCCATCACTGCCACCACTCCACAGCGCACGCCCTGTCGATGCACGTGCACGCGCATGCATGCAACCTGCAGCCTGCGTGCACGTGTGCACGCCCGACGACCCATCCCCCACAACAAACACACACATGCACACACACGTACGCAGCGCCCTGGTCCAGTGGGCTAAGCTGAGAGTCGGGGGCGTTGAGGGGGGCTAAACTAATCCGGCCCACAGAAAGTGGTTTTTGATTATTGCTGACCAGCAAACGCCAGCAGAAAAAAAGAAAAAGAGAAGCTGGAGGAGCGGGGAGATGGTCTGGATGGAGGGGGCATCCAGGGGTAGAGATAGAGGGTGTTATTAACCCAGTGATTTCTGATTTTTTTCCTTCTTTTCCATTTCTAATCTGTCAGTGATCTCCCGTTCAGCTGTTTGGGGCGACTCTTTGTTCCCGTTATCATCAAATGTTCCTCCATCATTTTCAGCCCTATTCTGTGTCCAAAGCAAATTTCCCCCCCGAGGGCCGACGAGGGCAGACATGGACCGCTGCATCTCAAATCTACTCATACAGGCCGGCTTGTCGATTCACTAATTTCTGCATGTTCCTGGACTTTGAGACGGTTTCTTTTTTATTATTAATTAATTTCTGCAGACATCCCGGCATTCCTGACGCCTATTTGGTGGATTTTGATGTCACAACTGACTGCTCCTTTCCTCTGTATTTTCTTACAAACCTCTTATTGATCTATTACAAAATCCCAATTATTCTGCCTCTTTTTTTGTCTTCTTCTGTGTGCGTTTTGTTTTGTCCTTCGTTCATTCATTCATTTATTAATCCAGCCATGTTTTATTCCTTTATTCCCTGAAGCTGCGGTGCAGAAAAGCAGCCGCCACCTCGTCTTTCCAAACCCAAACAATCAGCCTTTTCTTCATCATCGCCCTTTATTCTTCTCTCTTTTCCCTCCTTCACCTCTGTCCTCCTCTATCTGCTGCTCTCCTGGAGGTCATGGATGTGGGAGTGTGTGCGCTAATGTGTGCATGTTCTCCATCCACTCTGGTTCATTGTGTTAGTGAGTGTGACTGGAGATAAAGAGTGTGTGTGTGTGTGTGTGTGTGTGTGTGTGTGTGTGTAGGGGATGAGCTGTGGTGTACATGAAAGGCAGGGTCACAGAGGAAGACCTGCAATTTCACCTGCTTTAAAAGTGCTTCTGAGCAGAGCGCTGTTTGTTTAACGGCGTGTGTGAGCCCATGAAACACACTTTTATATCTCTACATGTATGTACACATGTGCTTGTGTACATACGTGCACATGCTCATGTGTGCGTGTGTCCGTGCGAGCGTGTACCCCCCCGAGCGCCACGAGAGCTCATTACTGTGCGTCTCTTTGTTGTGGCCCGTAGAGCGTGGCGAACCTTCCCAAAAATATGCACATCACTAAAACAACAAGCCCGACAGAACAGAACGCACAGACATTAATAATGGAGGATGGAAAACAAAGCTCACACATCAACAAAAACAGGAGTTAGGGAAGGACAGCAGAGAATCTGACGGGCGAGTGTCGGAGCCCTCAGGTGTTCAGAGGTGAATCCACATTGATGAATCACTAAGATGATAACTTCTCCTCCTTCTTCTTCAGATGTCTTTTAACTGGACTCTGCTCTTTCTCAGAGAGTGATCCACCTCTTTGTGTGTTTTTCTGTCCAGGTGGTGTCCGTGGAGGTGGGTGGACGAGGTCGGAGACTCCACAGACGCGTTGGTCTCAACCGTCTCCAGGATGTGGCGCTCTGCTGGTGGAACCTGGAGGAACCCGATGAGGAGCTGTGGCCCTGGACTCCTTCAAACACACAAAGAAACAACCTGGTCCTGCTCAGCTGCTCCCCGACTGAAGGCCTCAAGGTGCACAAACACAAAAAACAAAAAAATATTACAGGAGGTCCTCTACCTACATCAGAGTTCTGTTCCTACGGGGTGACAGAGATCAATGTTTCATAAGTCAGGACTCTGGTAAAATGTAAACACGATATCGATCAGTTTACATATTAGTACAACTACAGGAACACAAACAGTCATCAGCTCACACTGAAACACAACTCTGTAGGAAAATACCGGCCAGAATGTAAACTGTGAGTCTGACTGATGCTGGGAGCCATGATGAAGTTAGTGAATGTAGCATGATCCAATAAACAAAGCCGTCTGACAGCCACTGTACGTACAGTATTCATCCGCTCTGCTCACCAAATAGTTCCACTGAACTAATTCTGATGAAACGACAAAAGGCTGTACGTTAATCAGTTCCAACATAACGAGAACCTCCTGTACATACATTTATAAATATAAGAAGAAAATATTCACCCCATTGGACGCTTTCTTGCTTTTCAACATTGAATCATATTCAGTTTAGTCTGGCTTTTTTTTAATTTAAATTTCAAAAAAAGCCTCTTTCATGTCAAAATGAAAACAGATTTGTACAGAGTAAGGTCAGTTAATGAAATATATAAATTACAAAAAAGACGTGATTGCATAAATATTCACTTAGACTCAACTAATTGATCACAGATTGAGCCAATAGATGAATGAACCTCCTGGGTCACGAGTGTCCCGTAGTTCTATTTGACTCGTCCAGAATGACTTGAAATGATCCATACTTACAGAAAATTAGTCCAGAATGACATGAAATTTGTCCTAAATGACACAAAAATTATCCCAAAGACACAAAAAGGATCCACAGTGATTTCCTTCAGACTGCTGTGAGGTTCCTGCAGGAACATCAGCAGCATGAGGCGGTCTGTTCAACCAGACGGAGGGTTCTTTTATACCAGGAGCTGTGTCTGTATCCTCATCAGTACATGAAGAGTTTTTAGTGAATCCTCCAGTTTACAGAGAACGTTGGCTGCTTTATTCCTGCCTTAGTGGACGAGTTATCTTCCCTCAGGTGACTGACTATGAGATGGAACCTCAGATGGACACAGCGGGTGGTTTCTATGACTTTGGTGCAGTAGCAGGAAATCATTGTGAAAATGATGTTTAGTCAGAGGAAAGCTCACAGTTTCCTCGTTGACCTGTGATTAGTTTTAACCCTCATGTGTGGAGTGACTTCTAGGATGGAGGTTGTAGAGTCCAGCAGAAAACAGGAGTTATTCAGACTAGAATGCTCATTTCCTCTGATTAGGTTCCCTTTAAACTTCTGGAATTAGCTCTAGCACTTCCAGATGAGATCCCATGATGGAGCTAAACCACTCTGCAGGGACTAAATATCCCATCAGACCTGAGAACACTGAGATCTTCCAGGATCTGAAGCTCAGAGCTGCTTATTCTGCTGCTAGAGGATGAGTTACACAAACCAATTTACTAGTTAACTACAGCTGACATGTCTACACCTTCACTTATTACCTTTTTCTATTACTGAAAGACATTTGCTAAGTTCAGTAAGTGACCATAAATTAATCATCAGCTAATTAGAGAGTTAATTGATGAGGTTGAGCTTCATAATGAAAGCTGACATCAGCCACTTCAAACTGAACATTTCCTGTTCTTTTTCCTCTTCTCTGACAGGAGACTGAAAATAAAACTCTTCTTTCTTTGGGAAACACAGATTTTCTCCATTGTCTGACCACTAATTAATGATCTGGAAAATGATCAACAGGATAATAAACGTTAGCTAACGTTAGTTAACCACGTTCCAAATGAAGAGCAGAGCTTCTTCCTTCATTTACATTTATGTGGACTAATGTAGGAATTTAACCCTCCTGTTGTTTTCATTTACAGGCACCAAAAAATGTTGGTCCCTTGTCTGAAAAAAATCCAAAAATTCAACAAAAAAATTCCCCAGATTTCAGAAAATTTGCAAAACCTTCAGGAAGAAAGTTCCAATAATTCCTTAAAAGTTTTATTTTAAAAAATCCCCTGAATTTGGCAAGAAAATTCTTGTAAATATCTTCAAAACATTATTAAAAATCTTCCAAAAATCCTAAAAAATATCTAAAGTGATTCCATACTTATCAGTAAAACTTCTAATATTTTCTTTAGAGCATTCACATAAAAATCAAACTAAATCCAGTGAAATTTGCTGGATTTTGGTTGATTTTTCTGTGAATGTTCTTAAGAGGCATTTGTAGCATTTCTTTTTTTAAACCAAAACAATTTCCCAAAAATGTTGAAATTGTGGCCATCAGAAGTTTCACTGTGAAAATATTTATATTTTTCCACATTTTCAAACTTTAAAACAGGTCAATTTGACCCGAAGGACAACACGAGGGTTAAGTAGCTCAGAATTTAACAGACATGCACGATCTTTAGCATAAAACATGTTTAGTTAGTTTTTTTATTATTGACGAGGACATTTAGCGAGGACAGCAAAGTTAAATCAATCTAATTTCATACAGTGTAGTCTGAATCCTTAGCATCAGTAAAACATGCCTTCACTCCAGCTACATGTTATTTTTTCCACTCTCCTGAGCACACACACTCAGCAGACACACGGTGTGAAAGCAACAAAGCTGCTGATGTGTTGTCATGGATGGGATTGGGGACGGTGTGTTAGTCACCTCTGGGGTGGTACCTCTGTTGCACCTCCATGCATCACCATATGAAATAAGCAGGAGAGCTAAGCCGTGGTTCAGCGTGAAGGAGAACGCCTACACATCCCCTCTCACATCCTCACGGCCTCTGGCGAAACCCTACCCGTGACCCGATTCTGTGTCAATGTAGGCTTGGCCCGCCGCCCGTAGCAGATGAAAGATCCCAAATTACCGAACCGAGCTTAACTGCAGTCCTCGCAGCTCGGTAAGCGTATGCAAAACACTCCACAGCGGAGAGGAAAGTCTGCAGGAGGGAGGAAGGATGAGCGTTACCAATCGGCTGCTCGGGAAGCAAATTCAGCAGCAGAGAATGAGGGAGGGATTGGAGGTGGGGGGGCATGAATATTGAAATAATCAAAGCAGATGCTGTTTGCTGCTTTTTCTGCTCCTTGTTTTTGGAACGCTCTCCACGTTTATCACACTCCTTCACCTAGTTTATTCTCTCCGTCCCCCCTCACCGCCGTCCTCCTTCTCCTCCTCGCCTCAGCAACATTAAAGTGTCTTCGTGGGGCTGCGGCATCGCGCTCTAATGAAAGCGTTTGTTGTCATTTTTCAGATGCGCGGTGTGAAATTAAGCGAGCAGTTTATGTAAGAGCCGTAGCGGGAATCAAACGCCGGGCAGCCATCGGGCGACGCCAGCTACTTCAATCACTTCAAGCTCATATATATGTTCCTTTTGTTCAGTTCGCTATCTGCCGCACTAAGCCAATTTTCTAGCCAGTCTCTCGGCATTTAAAAAAGTCTGATTTCTTTCCCTATGTGGTCTTAATTCCCCTCCTCACGCTGATAAGTGGAGCCAAAGGGGGGAGAGGCAAACATGCAGCCGGTTAACATTTTTAATGATCCTTCCTTCATGCTTCCCCCACCCAGCAAACAAACACAAACACAAACCGCTTCCTGGCGTTTAATAATCTTAATGAAAAGGAAGCAGCAGATGAATGTTTATTTCTTACTTTTTTCTGTTGTTTTCTTGAAGCCGTATGACTATCCTGTTATCTGTCACCAAACAGTTTGTCTGCAGCTTTTTGATCTGCGTTTGTGTCTTTTAATTATTATTGACTCCAGAATAGAGCAGGAATATGTGAAATAATCTGTAATCTGCTCTCCATTTGTTCCTCTCGCTGTGATTCTGAGGCTTTTTGAAGCTACATTAATGGTGTAAAACGGTTCAATTTGTTTGTAAAACATAGAAATGTGCCCTGTTAATACAGAGAATGAAAGCCTGTACAGTAGGAAGCATGTTTTACCTGCAGTGCAGAATAATTTGGACCATGACAGGCTGCAGAATTACCCTCGAGCTCCACTGCTTTGTGAGAATCAGACAGAAACAGAGCTTCTGTACAAACAGAATAATATTCCCTCCTCTGCTATTATGTTTAGCCGTTCTGACAGTGAAGGTGTGAGGAAGGTTCTGGTTTGTAATCCCGCTGTGCCGCTGCATTTTCTCACATCAGTACTTCAACTCTAACCCTAAAACTTCCCCGGTCCCTCCCAGAATCCCCCTCACCTCCTCCTCACCTCCTCCTCACCTCCTCCTCACCCCTCCACTCTCCTCCAGTCCCTCCGTCTCTCTCTATCCGTCTCTCCCCGTCTTTCTCTGCTCCGTGAGCTGGAAAATTGGCTTCAAAAGGCCACTGCTGTGAACAAGGGCCAGCCACACAGTTGGGCCCGTCCGCTTTATCTTTCACGCCACGGAGGGGGAGAAAAGGTGCCGGTGAGAGAGAGAGGAGAAGAATGGCGAAGAATAGTTTTGACCAGTCACTGAAACCAATAACCAGGAGAAAGCTACTTACTAGAGGTCTCTCTCTCTCTCCTCTACTCACGTCTGTCTCCCTCTCTTTGCATCTTCTTCCACTTTCTTTTCCTTCTGCTCTCCGTCTCTTTATTCTTTTCCATTTCCTCTCTTCCTTATCGTCCTCCGTGCATATTTCTGTCTGTCTGCGTCCTTTTCTTTCTGTCTGTCTTTTTGTACGTCCTTTCACTCTAGCTCTCTTCCTCACTTGACCTTATTCATCGTTTTATTTTATGCTGTCAGAATGAGGGAATGCTGCACAGTTCTCAGCCAAACACAGCTTTGTTTTTAGGGATATTTTACTGTAAGGAAACATGCATTTCTTTACAGACCCACTGATGTTTGAGCTTCTAAGTCGAAGCAACGATTTTCTTCAACAACAAGCAGAGAGACAGACTGAACAGCTCCAGCATTAAAGTGTTTTTTCTAAATATTTGTACGTATATTTAGTGCTGTCCAGAATCTGAACATGCAGAGATCTCTGTCAGCTGAAGGAAAACTGTGTCATCATTTGTCAGATTTTAACACAAATATCTGCAGTTTAAGAGTTTATTTCTCCACAGATTCAAACCCCTAACCCTTGGCTTTAATCTCCTGATCAGCTGTGTTGCCTTCAGGGCTTTTTCTGCCTCCACACAGAATTTAAAAAAAGATGACACAGTGAGGCTCTAAAGATGACCGAGAGTCAAAAAGCAGACGCTGTAAATGTCTGACGGTAAGAATATACAGTTTTTCTGGTGATTTCTGCATTTAATCTCTAAACTACTTCACCCAAATGGACGCATGTTGAGGGAAACGAGGACAGCGAGTGTCTCTTATTGCGGTTGTTTTCTCCTGACTAGATCCTCTTTGGATAAAAGCATCTGATAAATAAAATTATAGAAGTCCATCTTAGTGAAGCATTAAATAGAGCTCAAGGCGCTCATGTCCAAAAGCAAAGTAAGTGTTAAAGTTCTGTACTTAAACGTAATCATTAAATCCTTTATTGATGGAGAACCTTTCAGAGCTACCACTGCAAAGCGCCTCATAAATAGACAAGAAAAAATGAAGTTCAACTAGAAGTTTATAATCAAATGCTGCTTAAAACTATTTAGCCTGAATTTTTCTACAGTGATGCACAGACTGAGATGATCTTATGGTAGACCTTATACTAAAACAGTAATAGTGTCTTTAGATCAAATATATTCAGTATTCATTGTAAATATCTGAAATAAATGACATGAAAGCCACGTTATAAAGACAGATTCATTCTTCACTGAACTTAGAAGCTCTGTAACGACTGACAGACACTTTATATTTATAAAACAGTGATTATGTGATTAAGGAGAACCCTATAGATTAAGAAGATGTGGGCCGAGCTATAAATCAGCTGTGTAACTGTATTTACACATAAATCAATACGCTGATGTCTGAGGCCTATTATCTGAAGGATTGAGCCGTCAGCAGGGAAATGCAGCTTATTGATTCTGATGTTGGTGTGAAAATAAGCAAATGTGGTTAAACTGATCTGATTTCTACTGTAACCTGGCTGAGTGTCCATCTGCAGTCAGATTACGGTGTGATTTATCAGAATGTGTTCATTCTCTGTCAGAACTCCTGGAAACTCTGCTCCAGTCCAGCAGCATCTGCTTGTTTCCTCTGAACTTCAGCTGACGTCGTCCCTCTTCCTTCTCTTGGAGGGTCACCTGTCAGAGCTGAGTCAGCTTCACCTCATCCCCCCCGTGATGGTCTGCTGGCACAGGATGAAAAGCTGAGAGAGGGTCAGGGTCTGTGGCAGCGTTCTGTGGGTGGACCCTCGTCTGTTTTTAACGCATGTGTCACTTTGTCCCTGCAGAAATGTAGAACTGAGGATACGCCGCCTTTTACGTGAATGGAGCCCCTCTTGCCTCAAATAAACACACATTCACAGCAGCAGCACCCCCCGGGGAGCAGCAGGAGCTAGCTCTGGGGGATTAGGGAGGAAAAAAGCTTTCAGGAGGACAGTCATCTGCTTCTCTCCTGCTGTAGACCATGGGCAGGCAAAAAAAACTGCCTTCCTCCCTCTAAGTCCCTTTTTGGCAATGGCTGCCAAAAAACTGGGCCGAGCAGCTTTGCAAAAGGAAAGGAAGACAGGCGAGCAGCCGATCCCTGTTTCTGTCTACACGGCGAAAAGAAATGGGCTCATTTAGCCAAAGCTGCCACGGTCAATGCAGGGCTCTGATGGAGGCTTTGGTACGGTGAAATCCCTCCTAAAAAGCTCCGTTAGTGGCTGAGGAAGTGCTGGGCTGCTGTTGTCTCCTGTCATCCACCTACTGTTCTGGGTTCCTGTGGGTGTTTATCGACAGAACCACCGGGACATGTTCCATCTCCTTTTCTTTCTTCCCACGTCCACCAGCCCTCTGTGGGCGAGGAGCTAATCATCTACATGTGACCACTGCTCCAATAGTGCCCACATTTCTTCATGTATAATGTGAAAAGGCGTGTTTGCTGTCATTGCTGTCTGGTGTTGAGCTCCAGGTAAACAGAGGAGGTTGTTTACCGAGCCGGCCGTGCTCAGGGAGAACATGCTGTTGACCTTGAGTTAAAATGGAGCTCTTATCATTAGCTGTCTTGATTGACAGCCGGGTGTTTATGAGCGGTGTGGAAGTCTCTATTTCTTCCATCTCCAGGGCTTCAGGACTGCTGCCATGGTAGGACTAATGTTTGTGTCCCTGTCTAGGTCTGATTCCTCGTCCTTCTTTTGTTCTGAACTGGTTCATTCATTACCAGAACTGGAAAGCTCCTCATCTGTTAGCTCCTCACATTAAAAAGTCCAGTTTGTGATTTTTACAAGTGTTTAGTGACTGAATCCACTCTGTGAACACATTAAAAGGCAGATTTAGTCACCAGATAACCAAAGATGGATTCAGCAGAACAAACCCAGCTCTGCCAGCGGAATCCATCAAGTTTGTGGATATTTTTCACCAGTTTTAGATGAAAAACTAACTGATTATTCAACAGTGGCAGTAATTGTTGTTCTATCCCTAAAATGAACCTTCGTCAGACCAAACTCCATTTGAAAAAGCTCAGATTTAAAACCAGAAAGAGAACATTTATGAACTAATCCAGATTTTTAGCCCAATTTCCAACAGATTTTAGAATCAGGATGAACTTCTGTCTCATCGTTTGTCATACGACGTTCAGTTGGAGGCTTGTTTGTTGTTTTTGAGGGAAAGAATGAACCAGAAACCTGCTGCTACTTTTAGTGAAAGAAATGCTCCAGTTACACAAAAGGAAGTTCACAGGAACCGTGAAGATTCTCCACGTTTTAGTATTTTAACACGTGAACATTAAACACAAAGGAGTCCTGAGGAAGATGACGTTTGTTTATTTATTCAAAGTATAGAACAAACTGAAACCTTGAACTGAGCAGTGGGATCAGCCAAGGTTTCATCATTTCTACTGTATTTCATGCAATCCCTTCAGTTGGTGTTGGAGGTTTGACTGAAAAACACGTCATGGTGGTGCTACAGAAACTAATCAAATCATTACGTTTCTCTTCTTCTGTAGGACATAAATATCTGCACCAAGTTTCATCACAAACAGAACCTGTTCAGATCAATTACAGAACAAAAAAATAGGATGAAAATATTTGAAAAGAATGAAAGTGTTGCAGGACAAATGAGGAGCAAATCTATGAAACTTTGTGTAGAAAATCATAATAGATTCACTCATGTTGTCCAATAAGACAACAAACCAGACAAATGCTGAGCACTGATACACCAAGCAGCCGTCTGTGGAGCCACGTTGGATGATCTTCCATAACTGTATTTTATAGATTTTCAGTCTGGACTAAGCAGTGGACTGACTGCCATTCCTGGTTGTCTTGAAGTTACAGATAAAAAAACAAGCAAACTTACGTTCAGTTAAAGATTAACTAGCGTGGCAGGAACACTGAACAAGTAAACAAAACTTTTGGTTGAGGAAGATTAGTAGTAATAATAATAATAATCATAATAATATAGTTTGGTTTTCAAATTATGTACTTTTAAGTCAAAGCTACGGATCCGTTTTTATGTTCAGCTGCTCTAATTTATGAAACTAATATTTACATACAAAAAGAAAACACTGAAAGTTGTAGATGATAGATATTATATATATGTAACATATTTATGTAAAGCATGTTGTTAGTTTATTATTAGTCTGCCATTGAACCTTAAAAAGCTGTTTCTGAGCTTTACAAATCTCAACACATCGCTTTAAACATCCTCGATTTGAATCTTCTGCTCTTCTGATAGAAGAAAACTCTTCATGTCTTGTTGTGGATTCGTGGGACCAGGTCCAGGTGTGCGTCAGCTGGACTGACCAGTCCTTTCTTCTTTACTCCATCAGGTCCTCAGCTCTGTCCGGACTGAGTCCAACCCTCTGGACTGCAGCTTCAGCCTTCTGCAGCCCTACCAGCTACAGACAGTCCAAGTACCTGCAGGACCTCCAGGATCCAGAGAAGGTTCCTGGGCTGATTCCTGCACGTATGAATGTTCACGAGGACGTCTGCTCCGTCTGTCCGTCACCCGCATCCCTCTCCCATCCCACCCCGTCTCCTGCTCCCGCCACCCCTCAGAGACCACGCTCCTCCTGGGCTTAAGCGACTCCTCCTTGGTGCTTTACGACCAGCGCCGGGGCGTCTCTCTGCTGGCCTCCTGCCCCGTGCCGCCCACCATCCTCGCCTGGCACCCTGCTGGGGCTGTTGTGGTGGTGGGAGGGGGGCAGGAGGAGCTGATGTGCTTTGATGTGGGCTTGGCACCTGTTGGCGTGGCGCTGGTAGCCGAGGAGGCGGCTTCTTCTGCCACGCTGAGGCTAGCTCAGCGCCTGCACTGCTCTGGAGGCCTGGAGGGGCTGCAGTGGGGCAGCGGTTTGGACGGAGGCCCGGACGGGGCAGATATGCTGACGCTGGCCTTCCATGGAGGACCACTGGCTGTCCTGAGATTCAGACTGGGTAAGTTTCACTGCAACAACAGATGACTGGACTGGTGGTGCAAAGAAACACCGGAACAGCCTAACAACTATATCCTTTATTGATTAAACTTTATGTTGCTTTTATTAATGTTCAGGTTAAAAGAAATATCCCAAAATAAGTTTAGAAATGCTTTGCCCAACTAGCTGTTTAAATCCAAGATACTCGATTCACAGCCACATTATTCAGAAAAAATCAGGAAATCATCACTTCTGATCATCAGGATGCAAATATTAGTCATCTTATTTCAACATTATACAGCTGATTTCTTTGTTTAGGAAGCGGTAGAAGTTGTGCCGCCCATCTGCAGTCTCTGCAGCCTCATTTAGAAACATATTAAAACTGGTGAATGATTCTAAAATATTGATGTTGTTTGTTCTGACCTGCTTCATTCTATTTCTTATTTAGAGCTATTTCCTGGACTAATAACCCGTACTGTTCAGTGAATGTGATGATAAATGCAGAGGTTTAAACATTACTGGAGATTTGTTTTGTTGGGAAAGAGCTTTCCACATTTAGAGAAGTTATTTTTCCAAACTAAAGGAGGTCAGAATCATTCGGACACATGAGCTGACTCTGGAGGGATGATGTGAGATGAGAATAGATGCAGAACGCCTGAACCTTTCTGCTGTGTTCTCCATGATGCTCTGAAGTATCACCTGAATGTTCCTTTACAGAAACAGAGACAGTTCCGCCATAAAAGCTACAAACTGACGCATAGAAATAAGGTTGATGCTACAGGTACATAGAAATAAACTAGAAGCAGGAAGTGAAGTGTTAGAAGCTCAAAATTTACCGAGCATGTCCTCCCAAATCCAATCCACCCTTATCCATGTTTCTGTGTAGAGAATAGTGTCCAGGTCTTCCTCACCTCCTCTTCCTCCTCCTCCTCTTCTTCCTCCTCTTCCTCTTCCTCCTCCTCTTCCTCCTCTTCCTCTTCCTCCTCTTCCTCCTCCTCTTCCTCTTCCTCTTCCTCCTCCTCTCCTCTTCCTCCTCTTCCTCTTCCTCCTCTCTCCTCTTCCTCTTCCTCCTCCTCCTCTTCCTCCTCCTCCTCCTCCTCTTCCTCTTCCTCCTCTTCCTCCTCCTCTTCCTCCTCCTCTTCCTCTTCCTCTTCCTCTTCCTCCTCCTCCTCCTCCTCCTCTTCCTCTTCCTCCTCTTCCTCTTCCTCTTCCTCCTCCTCCTCTTCCTCCTCCTCCTCCTCCTCCTCTTCCTCTTCCTCCTCTTCCTCCTCCTCTTCCTCCTCCTCCTCCTCTTCCTCCTCCTCCTCCTCTTCCTCTTCCTCCTCCTCCTCTTCCTCTTCCTCTTCCTCTTCCTCCTCTTCCTCTTCCTCTTCCTCCTCCTCCTCTTCCTCCTCCTGTGTTCTGGGTTTGACTGAACTGACGGGTCTTCCTGGTACCTCCTCACTGCTGAGGGAAGTTAATTTGTTGACGGGCAGGAAGGTTAGCAGGAGTCACGCTCTCAGAGGTCATTCAATAATCGCCCCGGGGCACGAGCCCCCCAGGTGCATTCTGGGATGCATTTTTCCGATAAATCGTTTACAGTGGCTGCGCGGTCCCTCGGGGCCCCCAGATAAAGTTTGCCAATCAAAATTTTTCCCAAGCAGCCACCTCACCCTCAGTGTCGTGCACACGCACACGTGCACACACTCAGCATCTTTAATTGTGACTTTGGAAAGAAGATGTGACAGCAGCACGCAACTCTGCTGAAGTTTGGAAGCAGGAGTGAGGAGGTGGAGGGAGGAAGGTGGGAGGTGTGTGTGTGTGTGTGTGTGTGTGTGTGTGTGTGTGTGTGTTGTGCACAGTGAAAGGGGGGGTGTCTTCCAACAATAGCTTTCCTTCCTCTGATCGCCTGCCAAGGTTTTGATGAAGAAAGTCACTGCACGTCTTTTCTCCATGATAATTCTTCCCCCCACACACACATGTGTGTATTCTTCTATTTCTGTGCTTCTGTGCACACACACACACACACACACACACACTCTCTCTCTCTCTCCAAGTCGTCTGTTTGTTTGCTCCTTCTCTGTATTGACTTGTTCATAAGGCCCGCTACATGACAGAAGGAGTGAGTCGGGAGGCGGTGAGGAAGAAAGGCTTGGCCGGGCTCCAGGTTTCTCTTTTCCATAGGAGGCAGCTCTCCCACCCTCACCCCCCTGCTGCACCCAGTTATCTCATCTGGGCACACGTTGGAGCTGCACTGGAGCCGGCTGTGGAGGGTGGACTGGGGGGGCGTGCTGCACGACTCGCAGGGAAAACAGCCTTTTTCTGCAGCGCTGGGATGTAGAGAAATATTACTGATGTTTTAGGGATAATTATGTAACTGTGTTTACAGCTAGAGCAGAATAAAGACAGAGCCAGGAGGATGTAGTGTTGTCTGTGAACAGCAGCTCAGATGGTCGCCGTGGAAACCCCCTACACCTTTCCAGCGTTTGATACGGGATGCCAGTGTCATCCGTTATCTGTACCTTTGGACAGGTGGGCTGAGAGAGGAGCTTCGTACGTCTCATTCCACTTCTTTTTCTCTCAGCTGTTACTCAGCTGCTTTCTCCTGTTTTCATTAATACAACCCAATGCAACATTATGGACGTCCTCCTGGAGAAAAACACTGAATATTTGCACATTTTATCCCAGTTTTTAAACAGATCTGTGACCGTTCAGATCCAGGTGCTTTTCATTAAAACACCATTATTCAGTGAATCATTGTTTTAAATGTATAGTCATGCAGAATGTCTGAATCTTTCTGGATTTTAGTCCGTTAGGCTTTGAATTATCACCTGGTGCCTGAATTTTGAGTTTTCTTTTACCTAAATAGAGACAGTTCCATCATAAAGAAACATTTTGGAGCATAGAAATGAACTAAAATGTGAGAAATGAAGCGTTCAGTGCCCCAAATTTCCCCAAATCTCCCACTTATGTCCCCCCAAATTCAAACAAACCCACTCCTAGGCTATAAATATAAAATAATTTTCAGTTCTTCTCCTTCTACAGGTGTTCTCTTAAAAAAAACCTTTTATAAAAATGTATTTCTGGTCTTTAGTCATGATTATCTTCTCTCTGCCGTGTTAATTCCCTCTGTGTCCTCGGTCAGTTTGCTCTCTCTGATCCCGTCCTGCTCGCTGCTGTTTCCTGTCCGACGCTGAGCTGATCAAACAGCTGTAGACAGGTGTGGGAGAGGACCCACTTGTCCTTGACGCCTCAGTGATCCATTGTCTCTGCTCGGCGTTAGCTTAGCGTCAACGCCCAACTCAGAGACTCCGAGGCAGCGACACACATCCAGAACCCAACAAATAACACACCGACGCTCAGCTGATGTATTAGCCACATTAGCCACTCTTTAGGGGATTTGGGGGTTTGCTAATTGCCAGCTTGTCATTTTAATTGCTCGTACCACCACCAGCCCCCTCCACCCCACACACACACACACACACACACACACACACACACACACACACACAGATACACACCACTTCCTCCATTAATTAGCCAGGAGTCGGTGGTGACTGCCTGCAGCCCTGCTGAAGGATGATCTCTACTCTGAGCAGTCCTGAGCCACCAGCGATGTCCACGTTTCACTCAGGCTCAGCCGTCTCACTAAAGAATAAATATACACTCATGAGCCACAACTTTAAAACCACCTGCAGGCAGAGAAGCCGGTACCTGATCAGGGACTGGACATGAGATTAGCTCCGTGGGTCGGCTTGTTGCAGCACATTTCAGAGACGCCTGATCGGATTGAGATCTGGGGAATGTGGGGGCCAACTCAACACTTTTGGGCTCTTTATCATGTTCCTTGAGCTGCTCCAGAGCAGATTTTTGCCCTGTAATGGGGTGTATTGTCCTGCTGGGGGAGGCTGCAGCCATTAAGGAGTTGCCATGGGAGGCTGTGATCAGTCTGCAGCAGCATGTGTCCAGGCTGGTCAACCAGGTTTCTGATGAAGTGGAATCTAAAGCACAAATCATGGGCCAGAGTCTAAGACTTGACCATGTTCAAACGTTAGAGATCTTCAAAAGTCACCAGGAGAAGTCAGCATTCAGAGGCAGCAGGATTTAGTGTCAACAGAATCCCAGGAGTAGTTCTTAGCAGTGATTAAACCCCAAGAAAGTCCAGAGATGCTGAGCTGCTCTGTATGCTGTCAGAGTCGGTCATTTCTCCACCTATAGGGTGTATGATGGGACACAGTTTGACACCATGATGCTTTTCTGAATCTACTGGTCAGATCATGACGTCAGGTTATAATTCACTCAAAGATCTCTCCTACAGAGGACATCAGGCTAGCATTCAGTCATGTTTTACAGAGAACATCTCCAGACTTACTCCCTCAAGGAACGGCGGAGTTATGTGACGATCGGCGTACGTTTTTCTGTGAATCTGTGAATCTGAAAATATTACAAAAAAGTCATAGTTTAGTATGTTGTCCAAAATATCACTAAAACATTTAATTTTCAGAGGTCAGAAATGACTCAAGGACCAAGTGATCAGATTCTGGCAGTGATGCAGCTCATAGTCTGGATCCATGGATTCATTAAAGATTTCTGTATCGTTGCCAGATAGCAGCACGGCGTCACTGTAACCATGACAACCAGTGAACACTACATCAGCTGATTGTGATCCTACTACAAATCCACCTCTGAGGACTTATCAGGACTTATCCATCAGAAATGATCCAAGGAACAGCTGATTAAACTGTGGGGGTGTTTCTGAGCCGCCCGCTACATGTTTAGGTCATGTGATCGTACATAACGCACACATGCAGAACACGCCTGTACTCAGAGGAAGGTCATTTAGTTTATGGGTTCATCTATATTAAATGGAGCCGTGATTTCTGATCATCAATAACTAATAAAAAAATACTGCATTTCTACAAAACTATGCTGCATTTCTGACAATGACATATGAGGGAATGAACGGCTTTGGCGGAGTACTGCACTGTGCTTTTCAACTTTAGTGATAGCTTTAGAAGATCCCCGGTTTTAATGATTGATGTATATGTATATAGTATTTTTAAAGGCTGAATTTACAGCAGAGTAAACCTTCAGTGAGATCAGGTTTGGTCTGAACTCGTTCATCAACATGGTCTTCATTTATGGCCACCAGCTGATTTCCACCGCACAGCCCTCCCTAAAAACACGTCTGAGATTCCTGCATCTTTGTGATTCAGGCACAATGGAGCATAATTACCCCTGGTATCCAACACCTTCACTTCCCGTATGTTCCCTCTGTACAGCCACAAACACTCGTGCTTCTTTGCCCTTTTACTCCCAGAACAAGACACCTCTGCTACCAGGAAGGCTGCAGAACCCTCCATTATTCAGCATCCTGATCTACTCACGTGAACACACAAACAAAAGCACCATCAGACACCTCGGGTCAGAAGGAATAATCAGTGATAGCTGCTCAGATGACCTCCAGCACAGTTAGATCACACAATACACTAAACTACATATACTGAACAATATTTAGGCAAATTACCTGGAGATAAGAAAACACAGTCTGCTCAGTGTAAATAGATGGAGATGAGGAAAAGCTGTATGTATTCTGCAGTTACACTCAGATAGCGACACACACAGAACACACACTGAGGATTGAACTTCCCGGCTAATTGATTGACAAGTCAATGCCAGTCTGAGTAATCTAGTGCTGCCTCGGAGTTCAGACTGATCCACTGACACTCTGAACTTCAGTCAGAGCTGCAGGTTATTCTGCTGCATTAAAGCCTTTTCAATATACGTGAACAAAAGTGTTGCAGGCGTGTTTTTGGTGGTCTGCTCTGTTTTCCAGCCTTTACCTTACCATACAACAAAAGCATTCAAATAAAATGAGTTCAGTAAAACAGTTTAAAATGGTAGAAACTGTGAACTTTGCAGATAACTCTAATCAGTTCTGACACGGATGACTAACCCTGAAATTTTTCTGCCAGATTTGTTTTGACGTTGGATTAAATTTGCGTTTCAGAGTCTTTTAGTTCCTCGTACTGTTGATGGACAAAGTTCTGCTTTTTCTGCTCTGTTCTCAGAACAATAATCAGAATAAATCTAAGTTCCTGTTACACTCTAAAAAAACAACAAAATGTGTAATGTTCCAAACATGTGAAAAATAAACAAACAAAACAACAACATTTATAAAGAAAAAAGACAAATATCCTTAAAATAATGTGTTTTAGTGGTTTCAAATACACTATAATCACTGTTATTTTGTAGTCACTTATTGGAAAAGACCAAATACTTTTGGTACATATGCTGATTTGTTCTGTGTTCATAATAATATAATAATAATGCTGTTAGTATTAGTGGATCTGTATATCTACACACGGATGGATGGATGGATGGACAGATGGATGGATGGATGGATGGATGGATGGATGGATGGATGGATGGATGGACGGATGGATGGATGGATGGATAGATGGATGGATGGATGGATGGATGGATGGACAGATGGATGGATGGACGGATAGATGGATGGATGGATGGATGGATGGATAGATGGATGGATAGATGGATGGATGGATAGATGGATGGATGGATGGATGGATGGATGGATGGATGGATGGATGGACGGATAGATGGATGGATGGATGGATGGATGGATAGATGGATGGATAGATGGATGGATGGATAGATGGATGGATGGATGGATGGATGGATGGATGGATGGACGGATAGATGGATGGATGGATGGATGGATGGATGGATGGACAGATGGATGGATGGACGGATAGATGGATGGATGGATGGATGGATAGATGGATGGATGGATGGATGGATGGATAGATGGATGGATGGATAGATGGATAGATGGATGGATGGATGGATGGATGGATGGATGGATGGATGGATGGACGGATGGATGGATGGATAGATGGATGGATGGATGGACAGATGGATGGATGGACGGATAGATGGATGGATGGATGGATGGATAGATGGATGGATGGATGGATGGATGGATGGATAGATGGATGGATGGATAGATGGATGGATGGATGGATGGATGGATAGATGGATGGATGGATGGATAGATGGATGGATGGATGGATGGACGGACGGACGGATGGATGGATAGATGGATGGACGGACGGACGGACGGACGGACGGACGGACGGACGGACGGACGGACGGACGGACGGACGGATGGATGGATGGACGGATGGATGGATGGACGGATGGACGGATAGATGGATGGATGGACAGATGGATGGATGGATGGATAGATGGATGGATGGATGGATGGATGGATGGACGGATGGATGGACGGATGGATGGATGGATGGATGGATGGATGGATGGATGGATGGATGGATGGATGGATGGATGGATGGATGGACGGATGGATGGATGGATGGACGGATGGATAGACAGATAGATAAATGTTTTACCATTTTTGGGGGGGTTGTGTAATTTTACGGTCAAATGTTGTAAAATAATGAATTCCTATTTATAATAATACTGAGGTTTCCATGTTTACATTGATTACTGGTTTTGGCTGTTTATTATGACTGATATGTAAATTATTATCTATCTGTGATTTTACTGGGTATTGTCTGTGATTTAACAAAACTGAGAAAAAACTGTTAAAAAGTTCTAATTCCAAACTGTGGCTTTCATTTTTTACAGTGCAGATAAAGCCGTTATTTTCAGTAATTAAGTGAATTAATTGTGTTGTCACATGAACTTTAACATGTGATCAAACCTGTGTTTACCAGCCTGTCTTATTGCTGCTCTTCATGCTGAGCTCTTCCTCTGTGTTCAGGAGCTCTTTCTGGAGGTCTGATGGGTCCTCTGGAGCTGCTGCAGCAGAGGCTCCGCTGTGGGCAGGTCAGGGAGGCTCTGGGTGTCCTGGAGGCCATGGACTGGAGCACCAGGGGGGAGGAGAGCTACCGAGGCCTGAGCTCCATCACCAACCACCTGCTGAGGCTGGAGCTCACCGCAGAGAGAGAGGGTGGGTCCCAGTTCTAGCTTTACTGTGATGGTTATTACAGGAACGTACGATAGAACCTAATTAAAACATTCAGAAGTCATGAGTCTGATCAACTTTAAGGCGAGTTTTTTCACCCAACCTGTTGGCCTTGGTTGCAGGTAGACTTTTATTTTGCTTTGTGAATTAAACTTTTGTTTGTAGAGAACAGAATATAGAACAGAAAGCTCACTAATAAGCAAAGAAGCCACAGATTGAGCTCTGCTAACTGCATTTTCTTTACAAATAAAGACGGTAAATATATTTTATATTATGCTGTTTGTGTTTATTAATCTGTCTGTGTGTCTCTGTAGCCCAGCTAGAGGCAGCTCTGGGGGTGTTTTATGCTCCTCCTGCCCCTCTCTCTGATACCGTGATACTGGAGTACAGGAAGCCAATCAGCAAATACGCCCGCCGCTTTTTTCACCACCTCCTCAGGTAACAGCAGCCAGTCCATCTTAATGCTGCACTGAGGGGCAGCTTAGATTGTCCTCAGGGTTAAGGTCAGCTTTACGGCAGCACTTCTTCACTTAACCCTCCTGTTGTCCTCATTTACAGACACCAAAACATATTGTTTCCTTGTCTGAAAAAAATCCAAACATTCACCAAATTTCTGAAAATTTGCAAAACCTACAGGAAGAAAATTCCAATAATTCCTTAAAAGTTTTATTTTTTTTAAAAATCCCCCAAATTTGGCAAGAAATTTCTTGTAGATATTTTCAAAAAAATAATAAAAATCTTCCAAAAAA